>NC_092365.1:12123505-12140415 GCF_030848805.1 Temnothorax longispinosus | reverse complement strand
CGGCAGCTACCTAAAACTATAATGAAACGTCACGACACGTACGCGTTTGGTAGCGCTACCAGCGTAGAGAGCTCCGCGAACAGCCAGTAGCGCTAGATAGCGCTAATAGCGTCTCCCCGAACGCACCCTTAGGGTGCGTTCGGGGAGCTCGCTACCGCGCTACCAACGCTAACGCTATTAACTCCGTTCATGGAGCCATGATAGCGCTAGCGAATGCGAGCTCTCCTATGAACAGCAGTAGCGCGTACTAGCGTAGCGTTTTGTAACTCCCTGCGCCGCCAAATTAAAAAGCTGAGTTAATAGATGCTGTTGTATCAATTACTTCTTTAATATTTTCAAGGCAGAAGTTGAGAGTAATATGTGTATAAATGAATACGATTCATTCGTAGTAAAACTACTTAAAGAAACGTATTTTACAAAATATAAAAAAAGCGATTTTAAATTCATGAAACTCATGTTTGGCGGAGCACTTCTGGATCCGACTCTTTAAAGTGTTAGAGGTGTTGCATGATATCTCGCAGACAAGCAGCAATCTCTTAAGGAATTTTAATATATATGATCCACAAAATGGTTATTTTTATATTTTTATTTATTAACATTAGTGCCCATCTACAAGGTGTTTTAAGCCCTAAGCCTTAAGAATTTGTTCAATTACAATTGAATTTGAAGAGAATAATTAACTGTGATTGGTCAATTTTTAGGGCTAGGGCTTAAAACATCTATTGTAGATGGGCACTTAAGCGACGTTTTAGATTAGATCATATTTTAACAATATTTTTGTTCTAGTAAAACTTATTGTCCAATTGAGTGACATTGTTTTTAGATATAAAATGAGAAAAATAATTAAATATATTTTTTAATAATATATATTTATATAAAATTAATTGATACTTTTAATACAATGAAAAAATTAGTGTATATGAATTTTCTCCATTAAGCTATAATAACTTTATTGCAGTTTTTCATAAACTATATATCTAAGCAATACCTAGTCTAGGTAATTTACAGTATCTAGATTTACAAATCTAGGCTTAATATTGTAATTAAGCCTAGTATATATAAGTCTTACATAGTTTATATTTGCAACGCAGCTTCTATATTAATCACCAAATATAAGATATTATTTTTATGATATAGAGCATAGTTATAAATTCTCATGTTTAGTTTACTTTTTCATAATAGGTATCTGATAAAGAAGCAGATTATCCTAAATAAGTCATGTGAGCTTTTTGGAGTTAAAAAATTACGATTGGAGTTGGCTGCGAAACATACAAGCATTATTTCTCCTGAAGATCCTATTCTTGTCGAAGTTAAAAGTATTTACATATGTCAGAATCTATTTTATCGAAGATCCTCTATAATAAAATGAAATTGTTACTGCCAAATTTGTACAAATGGTATGCTGCATTTATGCCATACCGATTACAAATTTTGCATCTGAATGCAGTTTTCTTCTGCAGGTTTGGCACTATCAAAATCTAATAAAATATTATTTATTTACGGTAATTTCAAATTAATAAAAGATATGTATTTAAAGTCAGTAAAATAAGTTTTACATTAAGTATAAGTTATATTATTTATATTATTTCTACAACTTAATATGTGAAGAAATGTTAATAAGTAAGAGAGAAAGAAGTCCCCTGATATCTGATGGTTATACAGTTTGAATTACATTTTATTTTTTGTTACGTATGATGGTTAGGAATAACATTTTAAGATAATTTTTTAATTCTTTTGTGAAAGAAAAGACATTATTAGTAATACTAATGAAATGATCGTATTTTGAAAACAAGTGCTGAGTATTTATTGTTTGCTATTTTGTTGATTTCGATAAATTATCACCCGCCAATTCCGCCGCCGCTGAAAAGAAGAAATTGATTATATAAATACTATTATATATATATATATATATATATCTATATATCTGTTTCTATATAATCCATATTTGTAACTTCGTAATTAATACGATATTTACAATACGTGTGCACACGCAAAGCTTTTTCTTCAAATAAACAATTACAACAATTCACTACCATTCACTATTGCGCTGTTCATAGAGGCTGTAAACGCTAACGCTATAAATGCACTACACTTCGGAAGGAAGAGCGTTGGTAGCGAGCAGTTATGACGTATAACACTACCAGTAATGACGTCCACGACAGCGTTTGGTAGCGCTTTAGCTGCATAGAGCTCCGCAAACAGCCCAGTAGCGCTGTAGGTAGCGCTAATAGCGTCTCCCCGAACGCACCCTCAGTAACTAAAATAATTGGCACCACCTAACGACGGCGGCCGCAGCACTGCTCATTTTACCGCATAGATCAACATGGAAGGTCTCACCCAGCAGTGTTGCTCGTCTGCTCCTGACTTTGGAAAACTCAGACGATGTTGCTTTGCCATAAGCACAGCCTTTACAAAATGGATTCTTTTCCGATGTTTCATCGATCTTGAGGTCATTAACAACTCCTTTGTTGCTCATTTCTTAAAGTGTTCTGAAATTCACATGGCCCATGCTTCATGCCACAACATAGCAATCCAGATGATGCCTTTTCATTCGGTAGTCTTGACGGTTCTCAAATTTAATTTTGTAAAGCCTGTTGTCGTTGACTCCGTCAGCAATAACAACGTTTTCCTTTACAAACTGACTCGCTGACCACCTCTTCAAAAATGACCTTCATACCTTTTTCAGTGGATCTAGAAACAGATATGAAATTTCGACCAGATCTGGAATAAAAGAACGTCTTAATAATATGTATAGGACTTGATCGTTTCGAGTTTGTCATTTGCACTTCAATGTCTCCAGTCCCTCTCACAGCTAGTGTTTGTCGCGTCGCCAACTTTCCCTAGATATTTGTCCTGTGAATCGGCACAAAATTTCTAACCACTCCCTCTGGAACGACATGTGATCAGTGGCTCCTGAATCTGCATACCAGAGATCTTCAACCTTGCCTTGTGATGTTCGAGATTGCAAGACGAAAGATGTGACTTATCCTCAGCTGATGTTGTCTGTCGATCAGCTTGGCTTTTATTTGTTTCCATCATCAAGGAATGTCGATCTTGTTATTTGTTTATTGTCACCTCCTTGTTTATTTTTTGTTGGTCCATCTCTGCCGCTTGAAACATTCTCTAGCCCAATGTCCTAATTTATGACAATAGTTACATTTACCGGTTTCGTTTCAATTTTTTCCTTCTTTGTTTGACTCATGTTGTTTCTTCTCCCTCTCGTCTTACTGCTACTAGCAGTATAGGCAGCTCCCACCGCACTCTGTTATCCTCATCCACTCTGTCTGAGATTGATGAGCGACTCTTCGTTGACTAAGTGAGCCGTTAAGCGTTCATGTTTTGCTCTGCTCGAGGCACTGCATACCACGCGGTCCTCACGGTGATCGAATTTGGCGGGCATGCTGCTCAGGATCTTTGCAATCACCATCGGTGCGTTCTGCTCGAGATCCATATCTTTCAGCCTTTGCTGCCAGAGATGTTACTTTGGCGATGTAATCAGCCATGCTTTCTTCTTCTTTTCCATTTTAACTATTTATGAATTTTTCTATATTAGCCTGCGCAGATTGTTCACTCCTTTCCGAGTGGACAGTCTTCAACCTCGACTACATGTGAGCAGCGGTCGTACAGTCAGTGAGGTGCTTAAGGGGAAATACCCAATGTAGAAACGCGAAAAAAAGGCAATTTTTGTGAATTTTTTTAAAGAAACCTATATGAATTATGGTATTGGTATTTTTTCTACATGAAAGTACACACTTTTAAGAATATGTTAAATTTTTTTTATTAAAAAATATTCAATATTGGCGGAGTATTCTTGGGTTCTGTCGACTGCCGCAAAAAAAAGGTCCTCCGCGGTGACCACTCCCATTTCATGTGTAATCATCAGAATCAAAAAAACCAAAAAAATTATTAAAATTGACACTATAATTTAGTCTTTGACGTAGGGGTTTTTGAAAATATTGATTTTTGACAAAATGGCGGGCGTTTGAATTTAAGGGTTCGATTTTTAGGGAAAAATTCGGGTTTATTTTGCCAATAAAAAAAAAACTGGGTCACTTATAAAAAAAATCCTACGACAAAGACTAGATAATTATGTATAGAATAACCTCTATAAATTTCAAATTGATCGGTTTAGTGGTTGCCGAGATATTTTGGTCACCGATTTTTAACATGGTTTCGAGAAAAACGCGTTTGAAAATTGAGCAATGAATAAATCGCGAAAATTTTTCAACTTACATAGAATCATCGATTCCAGGTCCATAATATAAGTCCTCCAACTTGCTTGGAATCCCCATATCATCCCCATCTCTTTTTCGAACTTTCTAATTGGGTATTCCCCCTTAAGCTTGCGTGTTTGTAGCTGGCCTTGGTCTAGTGCCCAGAATGTTAATGTGTGACGGCTTAAGTTTGTTTTCAGTCATGTAGATTTCCATTTGTCGTTGCCATAGTTGGTAATTCTGCTCGTTGAAACGATGGATTTGATACACTCTTGATTCGGCCATTTTTGATGATCTTGGCAAAGCTGGCACTGTATTTCAATCACAGAATCGGTTTTTTGCCAACGTCCATGTAAATTCTTCTGTAATTTGATCCAACAATGTTTGATCGTCAAATGCAGAGTCTTCAACTTCACTATTTTCTGTCACAATGTTCTCTTTATCCATGAAGCGTACTTATAACACGATATACATTTATCGAACACGTGTCGGGCCCATAACCTGATGTGGTTATTAAAAGTCAATAAACACTTGTGACAACTCGATATGTTGCAATATGTTGTACAGTTTATTCAAATTTATTAATACTAAGGATACAGAAAATAATGTTCGAAATCTACTTGATGCTCAACAGGCCGAATAAGGGCACGTGCGCGTACACGTGAGCGTACAGAGAAGAAGAGGGCGAGCGCGACTGAAGACGAACGACAAGCGCCACAGTCGTCGATCAACTCGCGAACCGATTTACTTGTCGATAGTTCGATCAATCGGAATCTCGAGAAAGCGCCATATCAACACTAACTGTATTTTTGTTGTTCGTCAAAACTTGATGGTGATATGTCCCACTCGAAAGCTAAATCTGATATATTAACGTTCTATACTTGCTTAGCAATATGAGTTAGATATTTAATTTATTTCTACCTTTTTTGTAAAAGCAATTTAGGATCTAGAAAATTTGAACTGTTTAAAAAATTTATCGTTATAAGGTAGACGCTTTAGCCATTTGCTCGAACTGCCGTAACATAAAGTCCAAACATTTCATTTAATTTCTTGCGCGTATTCCAAAGATAATGTTTCTAAAAACTTTCACATTCCGGTCCTATACGTATATTATCTATATGTTTTACATTATTATCTAAATCTGAATTGAAATATTTTCTAAATTATCGTACTTTAAAAAATTGGTCGGCTAATTGACGAATTAATTGTTGACTGCTTTCGTGTAATTTATGGATTAAAATGTAACGCGATTGAAATAGTGCGTTAAAATTATTAAAATAATTTAATGCGTATTTGAGAAACAACAAATATGCTTTAATGAATTATTATTTAAAAATTGTCATATACACTCGTACAAAAAAAATAGGGAACACTTCAATAAACCCTAAAAAAGTAAGCTATTTTCAACTGCTGTAAGTCGGGGGCGAAAATTATCGTAAAAAAAAATTTAAAAAAAAGCATTTTGAAGCTTGAAGTTTCAACTTTAACGCACTTTTGGTGGATTTTGAAAATTTTTTTATTTTCTTTGTTGTACGCCTTAAAAAGAACACATTGTTTTGTTCCTTAAAATTACTTATGTTTGACTACTTGAAACTGAATTAAAAATTTTTTTTCAAAAAATTCAATTAACGTTTCATAAACTACATAATTTTACCTACAAAATGCTTTTTTTTTAAAATTTTCCTATGATTTTTTTTTTGTACCGATTTACACGACTTTGAAGCAAAACCTGTATTTTTTAGAAAAAATGACGTAACTCGATGAAAAATCATCGTAGAACAAACAAAAAAAAAGCATTTTAAAGCTCAAAATGTCAGCTTTAACGTGGTATCGGTGATTATAAAAAATTTTCTGTCTTCCTTGTTTGGTGCTAAAATTAAGAATGTTGATTTATTCCTTAAAATGACACATTTTAACACTCTGCAGTTTGATAAAAAAATTTTTTTTCACAAATTCAATACAAATACCACAAACTGTAACATTTTACCTACAAATGCTTTTTTGAAAATCTTCCTACGATTTTTTTTTGACCGATTTACACAATGTTGAAGTTAACTCTTTCTTTCTTGAAAAATGACATTTACCGCCGACATTAGCATTAACCATGTGCACCACGTGGAGGTTGTCGGTCAGATTTTGCACATCGTATGTGTGTGTGTGTGTGTGTCACAGCAGAAATAAGGACTCTGCAGCTCGTCATTTCTGCAGTATTTAAATGACAACCTCCACGTGGTGCACATTGGTTAATGCTAATGTCGGCGATAAATGTCATTTTTCAAGAAAAAAAGGGTTAACTTCAACATTGTGTAAATCGGTAAAAAAAATCGTAGGAAAATTTTCAAAAAAAGCATTTTGGTAGGTAAAATGTTACAGTTGTGGTATTTGTATTAAATTTTGTAAAAAAAAAATTTTATCAAACTGCAGTGTTTAAAACATGTGTAATTTTAATCAATAAATCAACATTTTTAATTTTAGCACCAAACAAGGAAAAACAGAAAAATTTTTTATAGTCACCGATACCACGTTAAAGCTGACATTTTGAGCTTTAAAATGCTTTTTTTTTGTTTGTTCTACGATGATTTTCATCGAGTTACGTCATTTTTCTAAAAAATACAGGGTTTGCTTCAAAGTCGTGTAAATCGGTCAAAAAAAATCGTAGGAAGATTTTCAAAAAGCATTTTGTAGGTAAAATGTTACAGTTTGTGGTATTTGTATTGAATTTTGTGAAAAAAATTTTTTTATCAAACTGCAGAGTGTTAAAAATGTGTCATTTTAAGGAATAAATCAACATTTTTAATTTTAGCACCAAACAAAAAAGACAAAAAAATTTTTTATAATCACCGATACCACGTTAAAGCTGACATTTTGAGCTTTAAAATGCTTTTTTTTTTTGTTTGTTCTACGATGATTTTTCATCGAGTTACGTCATTTTTTCTAAAAATACAGGTTTTGCTTCAAAGTCGTGTAAATCGGTAAAAAAAAAAATCATAGAAAATTTTAAAAAAAGCATTTTGTAGGTAAAATTATGTAGTTTATGAAACGTTAATTGAATTTTTTGAAAAAAAATTTTTTAATTGAGTTTCAAGTAGTCAAACATAAGTTAATTTTAAGGAACAAAACAATGTGTTCTTTTTTAAGGCGTACAACAAAGAAAAAAAAAATTTTAAAAATCCACCGAAAGTGCGTTAAAGTTGAAACTTCAAGCTTCAAAATGCTTTTTTTAAATTTTTTTT
This sequence comes from Temnothorax longispinosus, assembly GCF_030848805.1. NCBI lineage: Eukaryota > Metazoa > Arthropoda > Insecta > Hymenoptera > Formicidae > Temnothorax > Temnothorax longispinosus. The sequence goes on along the minus strand of NC_092365.1, from coordinate 12,132,968 downwards.
TTTACGATAATTTTTCGCCGACTTACAGCAGTTGAAAATAGCCTAATTTTTAGAGTTTATGAAGCGTTCCCTTTTTTTTGTACGAGTGTATTTCCGCGAATTTTTTAATTATCTTCTACGTTGCTAACAAAAAATAACTTTTCAAGACTTCCCAATTTTTCTAAGAGTCTAACAACGCACTTTTGTAAACAAAGCCATCTAGTATCTGACAATTTAATATTTTTTTCGTTCAATTTCAAAAAAATCTTGGAATTTACCCAATATTGCACATCTCTTCGCACTGCCCAAATATAAGTGGCAACTCCTCTAATCAAATCTTCGCAAGAAGGAGGTAAAGCTTTTTGCAAGCTTTACTGGCTACAATCGCGGATGAATGGCAAATACATTCATTGTTACTAAATTTGGAACTTCTTCTTTAAGACAACTCATAAAAGAATTTTGCGTCCAATCGTAACTGACGGATGCCATTCCAACAATATTTTTTATGGGAATATGTTTTCCTTCTAAGCATTTTTTAAATATTTCAAAAATTTTATTCGCGGAACAATCTCTTGCATCTAAAGATAACAATTCTAATAATTGAGTTGTAATTTTTTTATTCGAAGGTGATACATATTGAACAAGAAAGCACATTAATTTAGTATCTGAGATCTCCGTACTCTCATCTATTAAATGGAAAATTTACAAGTTTTTAAATATTCTACGATTGTTTCAATTTCCCGTTTCGCAGTGACATTAGTAACAACATTTGCGCACCTATTTCGAGCTAATGAAGAATCTTGTACAACTTGGGATCTTTAAAAATATCTTTTACTAAAGGTGTTAAATAATCCGTGATTTGAAAGGCTAAATTATGCTCGGCAAAAAAAAGTTGATAATTTAATTTCTGCGCGTTTAACTTTATCTTTATGTGATAAACTATTTTCAGTATTATATTATCAGCAGTCTTATAATTACGAGATTTATGTTCTCGATATGTCTGACCGTTTGTGAATGTTCAACTAAATTTGTTTTGCAACATCTGATAGTTTTATGCATGCAATACAAAGCGCTTTATTTTCTGCAGGATGAGCAGCTAACCATCCTTTAAAGATATTTTCATCTAGCCAGGCATTTTGAAATTCTTTAGTTCTACGTTTCTTAATAGCTCCTTGACCAACAGAATCCATCATGCAGCATGCACAAATATATAAATAAGTGTTATACTTACTAACTTACCTTGTGTAGGTTACATCTAACCTCTAACCTCCTTCGACGAACCCGTCACTTTCGCGCCAAGACCCGAGACTAAGGGTGCGGTCCAGTTGCTACTTTAAATGCTACCAATGCTTTCGCTTCCAACGCTATCATAAAACGGTCCACTAGCGCTACCAATGCTACTAACGCTACGCAAGTGGACCAGATCACAGATCATCTTGTTCCATTATCCATGGTGAATTTGATTTAAAAAAGATGGATTTACCGGTAATGTTAATAAATATTTCGGACATTTACTGTAACATTCCATCATATGTATACGAAGATGACGAAGAATTTATGCTTGCATTTATAAACTCGCAAGCTTTAAAACGTAAATCTCGATACAACATACCGAGAATAGAAGGTTACGTAGAACGTATTGTACCGTTACTTAGTGCAATGGAATCGCTAGTGCAATGGAAGCAATGGATCTCAAGAGTCATTCAGGTAAAGTCTTCATTTCCTTTTATTTCTCATGTACAATAATAATAATAATCATCATTATGCAAGAATCATTTCTCATTATTTCATTATCACCATCTACTTTTCAGAATGCTGCCACAAACGTTCGAATTCATCTTGGAAGAGATTGCAGAGCAACTACAAAGGACTACAAGTGGGAATAAAATGATATCTCCAGAAAAACAATTTTTAATTGCTTTGTGGCGTATGGCAACGCCAGATTCATATAAGTATAAACTACTCTACACTTATATACTAATATTTATTTTAATACATTATCGTCATTTTTTAAACTTGAATCATTATTTCAGATCAATACACACCAGATTTAGAGTGGGAAAAAGCCACAGCCATTAGAGCAGTACGTCGAGTTACTCGTACGTTATGTTGTCTTGCATCGAAATTCATACAATGGCCGTCAGAAGGGAGGATTGAAATAATTATGCAGGGTTTCTCCGAAATTGGTGCTTTTCCAAGAACTATTGGAGCAATTGATGGCACACATATCAATATACCAGCTCCAAAAGAAAATCCTGAGGCTTATGTAAATAGGAAAGGCCATCACTCCATTCAAGCCCAAGTTAATATTTTTTATTTTCATTGTTATTACTTGTAAAGAATTGAGTGCCTCTGAGCATAGACTTTTGTGCAAGCGCATAAACATATACATGAGAAAATGGATTGGTCTATTTTCTTATGCATTTGCTAATAGACCTTTATGCATATGCTTATGCGCTTATTATATCTATACAGATATACTTTAACTATTTTTTGATTGCAGGTAGTTTGTGATCATACGCGTCTCTTCACACACATATATGTTGGAAATGTTGGATCCGTACATGACGCACGTGTTTTTCGATTATCAGGATTGCAAAAGTACATCGCAGACCCAGCTAAATTTCCTAATGACAGCCATCTAATTGGAGATGCTGCTTACCCTCTTTTAACTCAATTGATGGTGTTATATACAGACAACGGTCATCTCACGCAACGTGAAAAAAATTATAATTTCTGTCTGTCTTCTTCTCGCATGGTTGTGGAAAGAGCTATTGGTTTGCTCAAGGGACGCTGGAGAAGCATTCTTCATTATTTGGCAATGGGATCTGTCAAAAAAATTCCTTATTATTTCTAGCATGTTGTGTACTGCACAACATATGTTTGATCAGAAATGACGACCTGGAGGCATTGCTAGTGATTAATGAAGAAGCAGCATATCCTCTACAAGAAATAGAAGGTCGAGTACATAACAGAGCTGAAGTTGAAGCAAAGAGGAATCTAATATGTGCAAGACTTCGTTTAAAAGAAATATAGATGATCTATATTTTGTTTGTGATAAATGATTATAATGTAAAAAGAAATTACATAATATTAATGAAATAAAATCACATTTTTTAATTATCAAAAACTAATTTTTATTTTTAAATGCATTTTACATTAACTTGAAATATAATATATTATATGTACTAACTATTCACTCTGATATCACAATACTTTGTATAATAAACTTTTAGTGTAGAATACTACTAAATTAAGTGATACCTTTATACGCAATTTATGTTATAAAATTGTATTTCTTTTTTATTATAAATTATATTTCTTGTGATGTAACAAAATAAAATAAATAAATAAAAATAATCACGAAATAATTCCACTGGTTGCGATATATTATTGTTAATGTAATTACTATTAACCCTTTGCGGATGAATGTCAGCAAATAAGAAGTATAAGGTTGAGATTTCATATATCCGACAACGATATTGTCGTATATAGGCGATAGGCTGTAAGATTTTCTCGAGTCTTTATAAATTTTCTATTCTGCAGCCAATCGCCTATGTCCGACAATGTCGTTGTCGGATGTATGTAATCTTAGTCTAATACAGTTTATTTGGTGGCATTCTTCCACAAAGGATAAATAAAAACAAAAAATACAATATTAAAATTACATCTAAACAAATCACAGAATCGCATCACAATAAATTACATCACAGAAAAGTAAAACGTATCAGTAAGTTCTTCATTGCTTATCTTTGTTAGCAATTTTTTCTAAAAGACCTAATAATCGGTCTTGTCTTATCAAAGTATCTTCGTGCATTTTCCTTCTTTCTTCTTTATTTTCCTGCACAATTGTAATAAGTTTTTCTAATGCAGTCTCTTCATTCACTTTTTGACCTAAATAAAAAAAAAAAAAAATTGTCATATTATAAACAATTAAATTTGTGAAATCTTTTAATTTTGACTATAAATGATTCTCACGCTTTCGAGGTTTTTCAGAAATACAAGGAGATGGTGATCTTGGACCTGGAGAGCTGTTGCTGTTGCTGGACGAAGGACCAGGAGACGGCAGTATACTATCAGAAGTATCCAAAGTTAGAACTGACTTGACCCATGGTTTGTGCCCAAACATTTCATCCATAAGCTGCGAAATACCAGCTCATAATCCTATTCACACACACACTTTATTCTAAATTTTACAATAAATAAATGGTAAAGTTATTTTACCTCGAAGTACGACCAAGTACGTCTATTGTTACTACTTTTATTGTTATGATCTTTGATATTTTTGTATGTCTTTCGTAAACCGTTAAATTTGCTTTTACATTGCAATCCTGTAATATTGTATGATTGTTCCTGCAATTTTTGAGAAATTATTTCCTAAAACTTTTTTACAGATACTTTCCCTGTATTCAATAGGTATTCATGCTGCTTATATTCTGCCAATAACAATCTAACAGCTTCGTCAATCCATCTAAATCCATCTAAAAGTAAATGTTACATTGTATAAAATTTCATTCATCAAAACTTAACGTGACATACATACTGAAACATAAAGTACTTACCATTATAGGCTTCACCGACATTGGCCGTTTCGTCTTCCATGCTATTATTATTATTCTCTTCTGCTTTTGCTTTTTCAAGCAATTGCGTGGTATATGTTAAATCTGAAAAATGAAAAAAATACCAACAATTTGCAAACAATAACCTATAAATATATTCCAAATTAGAAAGATACTAATAATATGATACTAATAATACCCAATAAGATACTAATAATACCCAATATATAGTCATAATATAATATTTACCTGTTGAAGCACGAGCAAATTCATTTTCAGTGAGGTTAAACACATATGTGACACCTGTTTCCTCATCAATAAGCTGTAATTCCAGCATTTTAAATAAATTTTTACACCTATCACGGCCACACTTTTAATATTTCCGCTAATGTCCGAAATGCTTCCGATAACCTACCTCTTGAGGTGAGGCGTTTGTAGCACGGTGGAAGCGAAAACAGTGACGTCATTGATGACGTGTAAGATTTGCCGAGAGCGCTCTGAAGCGCCATGTGGACCATCTATAGCGCTGCTACGAATGCTCTGTAGCGTTTGAAGCAACAGATAATATGTAATAAATTGAATTAGTCACTGAAACGCTTAAAACTGAAATGCAAAATAATAAAAACGAAATAAACAACTTGGCTTTACCAATGTGTATAGAAAAAGTGAAAGTGGAGAAGTCAACCAAAAACGCCGTCGTCTTACAAACAGATATGTTGGTGATTTTGTCGTGATGATTTTACATCCGATAATGATTGGAAATATTTAGAAAGTATTATGAAAAAACATCACAAAAGTTAAAAGTTTTCAAGCAAGGGATAGACGTAAAACTAAAAGAATTAAAACTTTGAAGGATACATAGTTCATTTGAAAAATAACGGATTGATTTCTAGCGAGGTTGCTACTGTTATGGAAGTAAGTAAAATATGATGTTTTTAGGCTGCTGACACAGGCCGTATTCATAGCTGTGGGTGGTTGTTGTCAATCGCAACGTGGTCAAACGAGACGCTCCCGTCTCTTTTAAATATAATGAATAGAGTAGTAATAAAATAGAATAGAATACAAGTGTAAAAGAGTAATATAGTAGAATAGCTCCAATAATATAATAATTAAGTTAATTGTCGTTCTGCGAAAACAAGGTCTACTTGGACTGTATATCCCTTGCATCTGTTTATCCTTTTTTTCCTTTATAACACAATGCATTAGTATTAATACGTTTTAAGGGAAAAACAATTTACAAATATAATAAAAAATCAGAAATAATGCTATATATATTCTTATTTGAAATGACGTAAAAATGAAACTGTTATGAATCCGGATCGCCCTAATTGATCAGTTATACGCAGACCCATAAAGTGATTTACCGCCTGAGAATTGAAACATCTATGATATTTATAGTCAATTATATTGTTACGCTCGTCCGCACGTTCGCTGCACACACATTTACGCACACACTCGCGAACGCGGCGCGCGATCCCGTTGCCGGAATAAAGACTCTCTGGTAGAAAAGAACTCGTTTAATGGGAATAGCGAATACAACGAAGGGCTCGTGAACACGTCTGTTCGACACGAAGGCCCAGCGAAGAATCTGACAGACGGAAAATGTAAACAAATAATATCGCAACAGCTCGTCATCAGGCACGACGTCACGCAGCGCTTCGCGATTGCTTTTCGGGCTTCTACGGGCTTCTACCGGGCGTCCCGGCACGGGCGCAACAATATTTGAGATTATCTTTAGACGTTTAAGCTGCTGTAAGCAAAGTACAAAACCATATTAACATTAGGGCTATTACTTATATCTTATATACAGTAGCCGCCTCGCGCGGGCTCAAAATCCCCTCTTCCCAAACTCATCCATTAATTAGGAGCCCCAATTTGATGTTCTTTCTCCTCAAACTCTAACCTACATCTCTTATATTCTTTTTAATAAATAAAAATAATACATAATATTACAGATGCAGATTAGAATATTGTCAAATATTTCAAAAGTGTAATCCCCTATATTGAAGTCTTTATATTTTATTTTTTGCTCGCGCCTCACGTTTTTTCACCCTCCGCTGACCCGCCATTATCGACTCTCTCTCAATTATTTTCTTTCTGTTCCTTCTTTTTTCTATTTTGTTTAAAAATTCTACCGGGTTTAGTTTTACATTTGCTACCTTCTGTTTAATATCAATTTATTTTTTTTTGCCCGCGCTTTGCGCGCTTTCACCCTCTGAAAAATTATCCATTAATAAAAATTAAACTTAGCCTCCAAAAATTAAAAAAATTTGGCACTGGTTTCAAGAATTCGGTCCATTAAGGGGATGCTGGAGCCGTCTGTTTTTACCGGCATTTTTGTCGGCACGTAGCGTCGTATTAATTTGACAGAATTAAAAATCCTTCTCCAGAATTGCAGTACATACATTAATGATTCGGGGGAACTCTGATTTTATATAGAAAACGAGAAAAAATTACGGAAGTACAGATTTCCTTATCCTACTTTTATCCCAATATGGCGTCTCGAGTTGCGGCGAGCTGTCAGCTCGTCACAAGATGTATTTCATATAAGAGATATACCATTGGTACGAACGCGAAAACAAGTTCCCCCGAATTGCACAACAAGAAAAACATCGATAAACCCTCCAAATCAAGATTTGGAAGCGTAATATAAAAGTATAATGTCGACGTGCATCGTGCGTATGTGTGCGTGCAATGTAGCGTGCTATCCTTGTCTATATCTTTGTCTATACAAGGACAGATATAGTTCGCCGGTCTTCTTTACCGACGCCGATCGAGTTCGGCTACGGCTCCAGCATCCCCTTAATACTTATTATTGGCATAAAAACTGAAAAGATAGCACCGGTTTTAAGAAAATACGTTCATTACTGAAAAATTAAACTCATCGTAGCCATCCCCGAAATATTAGAAAAATTTTGGAACCGGTTTCAAAATTTTTCAAATTTTTCGGTGATAGCGATAATGTGTATAATTTTTTATTAACGATTTTTGGAAACCGGTTCCAAAATCAGTAACAAAAATTATCCATAAAAATTATCCATAAAAAAATCAGCTTGATACCTCAAAATTTGCGGAAATTAGAGCAATCACGTACATTTTTTTAAACAGAATTGGAAACCCTTTTATTATTACAATTTTTCTAATTCTATTACATTCTTTAGTTCTTTCTTGTTTCCTTGTTGTTTAGGGTTTCCTTGTTTAAAAACGTTGTCATTTACAACCGCATCGAATAACGTCAAGAGAAAATACCGATCGCCAGGCAATCCAGACCACTATAATTTTCTAAGATTCGGTCAAAATTCCCCAAAAATTGGAAAAATTTCGGTACCGGCTTCCAAAAGATCGGTAACGAAAAATACACTTTATAACACTCCCCGGAAAAATTCTACCGGGTTTATATATATCACTTTTTTTTAATAATTGTTTATAATAATTTTGTATAATGAGTAAAAAGTGGTTTATTAAAAGTATGTTCATTGTTAGTTGGACACAGTTTTCCCCTTTCGGGTAATTTGTGAATACCCAGCCAGTAAAAATCTTCCCCTTTTGCCGCGAACCATTTATCGAGCCATTGTTTTGACATTCGTAGAACTAAAAGCGCTGCTCAGCAAGTGGCGTGACCCATCGATGCAAAACAAGTGGTAGTCGGATAGGAGGCCAGTCTGGTGAGTAAGCCGCATGGGGTAGCACTTACCCAGCGATGAGTTGTTCCAATCGTGACCGCGAACGAGTTTTGCCGTATGAGATGGCGCATTGTCATGGAGAAGAAAGACCTTGTGTTGCCTTTTTTCGATATCTGTTCGTTTTCTCGAGTAGCGAACGGTTCAAATCGATCGTCAATTGTTGTTGGTAGCGTTTGGTATTAACCGTTCACCAAGGGGGAGGGAAGCTTTAACAACTCATAATAAACCACCACCCTTCTGGTCCCACCAAACACAGAGCATCGTCTTCATGCCAAGCGATGCGGTCTTGCGGTCGATGTGGACGGTGCGCCTGGGTCTACCCATGATTTCTTGCGCTTGGGATTCTTAAAATATATCCATTTTTTCATCGCCCAGTAACGATACGATGCAAGAACGACTTTCTTTTGTATCGTTCGAGCAAATTTCACATGTGTTTTGCGCCTCTCCATCATCCTCTCGTTCAACTCATGTGGGTACCCATCTGCCGATCTTCTGAATCTTTCCCATCTCTCGTAGGCGATTGGAAACGCTTGTTGACTAACGTTCAATTGCTCTGCGAAGTTGTTTTGTGTGTTTGTGAATCGTCTTCGCCAATAACGCTTGCAATTCTGCATCCTTCGTACTTTTTTTCCGGTTTTCCGTGTTCCTGGTCTGCAATATCGAAATCACCACTTTGAAACGCCGAAACCATCGTTCACCACAGTATCTTGTGATGGAGCATGTTCACCATAAGCTTCTCGAAGTAATCGGTATGATTCAGCAGCAGTTTTCTTCAAATGAAAACCAAAACTAATTGCTGACCGCGACTGCTCTTTATTTGGCACAAATTTCGACATATTGAACACAGCCAAAACAATACTATGCAAACACTTTTTCAATTTATCAACTATGCGCGTTTGACACTTGTTGATGACACAACAAAACGGCATATACGTCAAATTTTTATAGTGCGCAGTGCGCAGTGCGCCATCTGTTTTCTCAAATCCGCATTTCATACTTGTCACCTGATAATTCTTTGAGAACTCGGTCAATTATTTCCGGAAAAAATTGGAAAAGTTTCGGAACCGGTTTCCAAAGAGATCGGTAACGAAAAATTATATACTTCTAGCACTCCCCGGAAAAATTCTACCCCCTACTTCATATACACTTCTTGAAATTTGGTTCATTACGATGAGTAGTTCGCGGTCAGACAGACAGAGACAGACCCAATTTTTGCGAAAATTAGAGCAATCATGTTGTACA
>NC_092365.1:11953305-12123005 GCF_030848805.1 Temnothorax longispinosus | reverse complement strand
TCGAAAGTTTACTATTATTCGTCCAATTTTTATTATGTCTAGACATAATTTTAATTCAACGAATTTTTATTATGTCATGACATAATTTTAATTTTGCCGCTAAGGAATTTTTAAATCGATTCTTATGAATCAAGCTTGAATTCGATGTCTAGGTGTCCCAGGTTGCCGATAACAAGGTCCACATAGTGCGCTCCATAGTTTTCGGTGTCCAGGTGTATTAATACCTTAAATTCGATGTCCACGTGTCCCACGTTGCCGATGACGAGGTCCACATAGTGCGCTCCGTAGTTTTCGGTGTCTACGTGTGTTCGAGAAGTCGAACATGGGCCGCGCGCGCCTGACGAATGCGCGCCCGGCCAACACGCGCTTATCAGATTGCGCGGCTCGCCGCGGCGCGTCGCCGGCTCACGTACAATTACTCGCGTTTAAAGTACGTTCGAGTAGCAATTTAAGGCGAAGCCGCGCACAGACCAGCATCGAATCCTACCGCTACACTCGGCGATCTAGCCTTGAGGAAGCGTTGAGAGACTCGAAATTATAAATCTTTTGTCGCGTCGAGTGAGATTTCATCTCCTCCGCGCAGAAATTATCGAGCGTCGAGAGACTTCTCCTCCGCTCATTGCACTCTCGTGGAGCCACCGTGGAGACCGTGGCCCCTTCCAAGTCGGACGCCCCCTCCGGGCCCGGCACAGTAGAAGTGGAGGCACGGAGTGGCCCCACTCCAACAGCGACCCGAAGGAAGAGGTGCCGAACCAGGACGCGGAGCCAGAGACGGAAGAAGCGCCTCTCCCACCAGCCGCTACCTCAGGAGCGGCACACGAAGGAGGCGGAGCCCGCTAAACCGGTGCCGCAGGAGCGGCCCCAAGAGCCACCGGCCTGTGTGCAATCTCGTCTGGCCAACCAGCCAGAGCCGCAGAAGCGGCAGCCATCGAGACGGGAATTGGACAAGGGACAGGCGATACGTCCGTGGAAGCTCATTCCACTGGAGCTCCCGGAGGTGCGCCGCACCAGGCCAGCCGGACTGACGCTCCCGAAACGGGATTGCCGCATCTCTCGGCCACCGGCTCTCCACCTGATCCGCGTCAAGGAGACGCGAACCACTGCGTGTCAAACGGTGCTCAGCCGAGCATTTCGGGCTCCTTCATCGCCTGTGGACCCACTGGATCAACCGACGGACAAGCCACCGCGCACCCCGGGCTCTAAAATCGACCTGAATAATAACTCGGTCCCCTCTGAGCCCCTTGCAAAGAAGGCCATCCGCCAAATGAACTTTTAACCGTGCATTAGCACTTACATTTTTTAATTAGGCGCCTACAAGGCGCCGCCTAAGACAACGCAAACACAATGTACATAATTTAGACAGAATATATTGTTATTTGTTACCAAATCTTGTCTCGCTGACTCACCGCCACCGTCCTGATCCCTATTGCGACCCCACGATATCGAACAACGTGTATTAATACCTCGAATTCGATATCTACGTATCCTACATTCAGATTTAAAGTTATTAATACACCTAGACACCAAAAACTACGAAGCGCACTATGTGAACCTCGTCATCGGAAACCTGGGACACGTAGACATCGAATGCGAGGTATTATTACACCTAGACACCGAAAACTACAGAGCGCGCTATTTGGATCTCGTCATCGGCAACCTGGGACACCTAAACATCAATTTTAATGTATTAATACACATAGACACCAAAATCTACGGAGAGCACTATGTGGACCTCGTCATTGGCAACCTGGGACACCTAGACATCGAATTCAAGGTATTAATACACGTAGACACCGAAAACTACGGAGCTCACTATCTAGACATCGTCATCGGCAACCTGGGACACCTAGACATCGCATTCAACGTATTATTACACCTGGACACCGAAAGCTACAAAACGCACTATGTGGACCTCGTCATCGGTAACCTGGGACACCTAGACATCGAATTCAACGTACGATTACACCTGGACACCGAAAACTGTGAAGCGCACTATCTGGATCCCGTCATCGGCAACCTGGGACACGTGGACATCAAATTCAAGGTATTAATACACGCAGACACCGAAAACTACGGAGCGCACTATGTGGACCTCGTCATCGGCAACCTGGGACACGTAGATATCGAATTTAACGTATTATTACACCTGGAAACCGAAAACTATAAAGCGCACTATCTGGACCTCGTCATCGGCAACCTGGGATACCTAGACATCGAATTCAAGCTTGATTCATAAGAATCGACTTAAAAATTCCCTAGCGGCACTTTCTGCCAAGCGTAGAGAACCTTCCCTGGTAACCATTCCTTTGCAATTCTGCTGTAAAACTGCACGAAAAGTAGCTTCTTACAGCAGACTACTGCAATAGTACAGTAAGTACTCGTTTCAATCACAGATATTATGCACTTTTGTCGCAATTTTGGACTGTTTTCTTGCGCACTTCTTCGGGACGCATCTGAACTAGCAAACTGGTTACCAGGGTTCTTTTCCGGCAGCGGTGGTAATACGATGTAATAAGGATACAAAATCTCTCCAGATAAACATGAAGCAATTAACTCAATATATATTATATATACATATACCTAATTTACCTAAATAGAAATCTTCCTCCTGACCGATAAGTCTATCGACCTAATTTCGAAATACGCGCGCGATATCGAAACTGGCGATACCTGCGCCGCCAGCGTCGAAAAAGTGAAAGTGACATTTCTCTAATAATCATAATAATATTGAGACGTCGGCGTTAGGAGAAGAAGAAATATCTTAAAATAAAATTTTTCACATTTTGACTTTGCGTCGCAATATCTCCGCTCGTAGGGAACGTAGCGGAATATTATGAGAGAACCCCCCCCCCCCCTAATTGGACCCCAAGCTATCGATCAAGCCTACTTAGAACTTGATCCGTTCATTCGTTATCGAGATCTCAACACCTCGGGTACTCGCAACCCGTCGCGTCGCGTAAAAGAGTCACGGTCGGTCTCGCTCCGCGTGTACTTGGCACAAGACACTACCGTGTCTCTTGATTTAACACATATAAAAATATAAAGTCCATACTTTATTTATGATAATTAGCGTAACACTTGCGACAGAATTTAATTTTATCTTATAAGGTACATCAAACTATATATATCTATATATTTTTTAAATACGTCCTTTTCAAAGAAGTAACAGGAGGGAAAGTTAAACCTGGGGAAAAAGTAAAATTTCTAAATCTTCTATACCATTCAATTGATTCGAAATTGAATAATCGAGTTGGAGAAGACAAACGCAATTATAAATATAAAGAATAATTTTAAAATATGTCTTTAACTTATATACATATTGAACAAAAATTTTAGACAATAATTGCCAATAAAAAGTTGTTTTATTGTAAGTAAAATTATAACACAATATTAATAATAAAAGGAATGAGAACAAGAAGAGAATTAATTGTAAATATTTTAGATATTTTCATTTACATTTAACATTATTTACATTAAAACATTAAACATTTAACATTAAACATTAAATACTATATTAAATTTTTAACAATTTTTTAAAAAAACGTTTTTTTCAAAGCAAGAACATTACATTCAAGTAATTTTCTTATTCTGAATCTGAAAATTAAAAATATATATAAATTTTGAAAGATTTCTTAATGTATGAAATTGTAATATTATTATTTTAATATTATAATTATTATTTTTATTGTTATTTTTGTTATTTTTGTTGTTATATTTATTGTTATTTTTGTTGTTATTATCAGAAGACACACAGAGTGCTCAGTTTTCGTGAATTACAACTTCAATATATATTATATGTCACATTACATTTATATATCGTAATTAGATGCTGCACACTCATACATACGTATATTAATGAAAATTTATAAACAGTATGTCAACTTTTCAGTTTATAAGTTAAAAATTAATTTATTTAAAATGCACACCTTTAAAATACATAATACTAACAAGATCAGAGTGTAACTTATAGCTTATCCGCATTAAAAATATATTACGAGTTATATTTAAGCTATAAAATATATTAATTGTGAAAAATATGTTATTCTTCGTATTTTGAATTACAAAACAATTACATATGTACGACGTTTACACCTTTATAAACACGTACAAGTATACACAGGTAAAAGAGAGCATTAATATAGACGGTATTACAAGATATTTTGTAGTATTCCACATTGTTTCTGCTCTCTCCCCCATCATCCTTCTCTGACTCTTCTCCCAATTGATTTTTATTTAATAATTTAAATTAAAGCAAATTTTAACGTAAAAATATAAGTCAAAGATGATTTTAATCTAACAATATAAGTAAGTTAAAGTTAATTTCAATTTAAGTTATTATTTATAACATTAGTTAATAAAGAAGACACTAAATACAAGCCTGACATTTATGGCGACACAATTACAATTATACGTACTATTGGAAATACCTCGTCATATAAGTTTAAAAAATGGGAAGGAAAAATTGTTTCTACAAAACAAGATGAATTGGACAGTATCATAACGACGATGAATATACAGATTGATAATCCAATATTTGTTTTAAATCAGGATGTTTCAAGAACATTTTTAGTTACTTCTAAACCCGATGAAAAATCTAATTTATTTATGAAAGGTATTCTCTTGGATACCATTGAAAATAATTATAAGGAGGATTTCTATATAGTCGAAGAAGAATACAATAAATTAAGGATATACTCATTGACTTATAAAAGTCAACTTTCCGTCAACTTTTTGTTAATTATGCTCTTTAACAAGTGAAGAAGCCTGCGAGATAATGTCGGACATGGCAAAAGTGCCAAAAAATTGCAAAAAAGTGTTTACTTTACATGAATACACATTCTACCCCAATCTAAATTACAGGTCTTATGAGGGAAGATGTATACACGCTAAATATCTTCATGTTTCTATAAAACATAATAAAAATAATGCAAATGCTGAAAGAATATTTTCAAATAACTAAAAACAAAAAGCAGGGAACCAACGCAGCATATAACGCTATATTTGAAAAAATAATTCGCACTACTTTTGAATTGAATAATGTAACCAAGACGATCCACAAGCTAAGATCTACACAAAGTGAATGGTACTAATTTGATTAATGAACTGAAAGATGAAATTGATTTGCATGATGCCAATTGTATTGATGTTTTCCGTAACGAAGCCGCGGAGTTGGAAAAGAAAATAGCGCAGGAAAGTGGCTTGGGAAAGGCTTTAGCTAAAAACGTGCAGCAGCTTCAGAAGACCGTTGATTAAAGACCAAATTAAGGAGTTGACACGGAAGAAAGAAAATCATCGGCACCAGTGTCAGCATGTTACTCAAAAATTACGGGAAATTCGCCATACAGTGCGCAAAGAGGAAATTTGATATACAAGAAACAGTGGTAAAGAAAGCGGTTTCCAACGCCACTGAAAAATGTCCCAGGCTAAACACTACCAGATTGACAAACCAAATCAAAATTTTAGTAACTAAGTTAGGAGATAAAATTTGCGAGATAGAAAACCAGTTTGACTGTTTGGATAAATTATGGCGACAACTGAAAGAAAAGGAAGAAAAATATGGAGTAAACATTAAATTTGCAGTTCAATTGAAACAAGATTGCGAAAAACATATCGAACGAATGAAGCATCGACAGAATATGTTCCTCCTCCTAAGGGACTTGTATAGTGTCTGTGTGCAGAAAGCTTTCACCGATGTGCTTTCTTAAAGACAATATAAGAGCACTGTGGTGATCGATCATACAAATATACTGCTTGACTTACATGTGAGTGTACGGTACGATAAAAAGTCGAGCAACGACTGAAAGCTGAATGGGTGAAATCATCTGTGATCGCGTGATAAAATATCCATCTTTAAGATCTCCTGGAGCTAAAATACTGTTTTGAAGAGAGTTCTTGCCATGAGAACTTTTGATCAGGATGACATGACCAATAGCCCAGTAAAATGACTCGAAATTTGTCGATCTCGAGGAAATAATACTGACTGGGCTGACTTTGTAAACAGGCTTGTTTTAGGGTACTATTCAACATATTAAAAGTCCCCACGTGTAGGCGCTACGTTGCGGGGAGGGGAGGGTCCAAAAAGTCCCAAAAATCAGTTTTTTGCAAATAACTCGGAAAATATCAACTTTACGAAAATTTATGTAGATATAAAAATTGTAACTTACAAAATTCCGCACAATTTCGTTTTTTATTCAAGTCTGTACGACCAAATGGAGCAGAGATAGAATTTTTTTCAAAATTTGAAGGAAATAATACTGACTGGGCTGAAACTTTGTAAACAGGCTTGTTTTAGGGTACTATTTAACATATTAATAGTCTCCATGTGTAGACGCTACGTTACGGGCAGGGGAAGGTCCAAAAGGTCCAAAATATATAAAAAAAAACAGTTTTTCGCAAATAACTTGGAAAATATCAACTTTACGGAAATTTATGTAAATATAAAAATTGTAGCTTACAAAATTCCGCACAATTCCGTTTTTTATTCAAGTCTGTACGACCAAATGGAGCAGAGATAGAATTTTTTAAACACCGGTAGTTTTGCGACGCAACAAAAACGCGTACACGCGTCGCGCATTTTTCACTAATATCTCGAAAATGGACTCTCAAATCGAGGCTAACACGTACGTGCGACGCGCATTTTTCGCTAATATCTCGAAAATGGACTCTCGAATCGAGGCAAAACTACCGGTGTTTAAAAAAATTCTATCTCTGCTCCATTTGATCGTACAGACTTGAATAAAAAACGAAATTGTGTGGAATTTTGTAAGCTACAATTTTTATATCTACATAAATTTTTGTAAAGTCGATATTTTCCGAGTTATTTGCAAAAAAACTGATTTTTGGAATCTTTTGGACCCTTCCCTCCCCGCAACGTAGCGTCTACACGTGGGGACTTTTAATATGTTAAATAGTACCCTAAAATAAGTCTGTTTACAAAGTTTCAGTCCAGTCAGTATTATTTCCTCAAGATTTTGTCATTTTAATGAGCTACAACATTTTCCCAAAGTTTCAGACAAATCCGCCGAGAACCCATTTCCATAGGTTCTTGTGCGGGGTCCTTTGTAAGATTAACACGCGACGTCTTTTAAAATTCAAAGCCGAACTACAACTGACTCGAATTTAGCCGCATGCACGCACACACACACACACACACACACACACGCACGCACACACACACACACGCGCGCGCGCGCGCACACACACGCACACACACACACACACACACACACACGCACACACACACACACACACACACACACACACGCACACACCCAAAAATTACTGAGCATTCTCACTAAAATGCTTTTTTTTACAGTAGTCATTTGTAACAAATTTTACAGTAAACAGAAGATAAATTCCCGAAATTATAGTTATTGTTATTAATGTATATTTGTATGTTTACCTGTACTGAACCTGTACCTTCAGAACACTTTTTTTAAGCGAACGAGACACCTTTATCACTATCTCCAAAGGTAAACAACCATCTACCCGTTTTATATCTTTCAAACTTTGAACCAAAAAATATGGCGGCTCGGCTGTAACATATATTGCACACTTATTATAAAAATAAAAACACTCATTAAAGATCAATTTAAATTTTACCAAAGTATATAAAAAAATAGTTTTAAAATATTATTTGATTATCTTAAAGTATAAATTTAATAAATTGCAAAATTACTTACCCGTCTGCATTACACCAATTGCTTCCATTTTATCACTTTTTTTAAAATCAAACTTGTCATATTCATCTTCCTTAAAATTTATTATGTAAACTTGTAATTTAAACTCTCCATTAGTTAATGATCCACAACCAATAAGCTTACTAAATGTATTATGATGCACGGCTCCAAATTTGGTTTTTACATATCCGACCAAAACTTGTAAAAAATAATTATAATTTTAAATAATATATTAAAGGCAATTAGAGCCAAGCGCGGTAATCAAAGCGCAAACAATTTATGAAAATAAATATATATATATTAACGTACGTTTCGACACATTATTCGTGTCCTCTTCAACGTTAAAATTTACATAAAATCAAATACGAAGATTAACAAAGATAATAAAAAAGAAGTCGAGTATAAGGCGTAGTCAATAGACGAACAAAGTATAAAAGACGCAGTCAAAATTTAAAAAAAAACAAGGATTGAAATCCTATGGATGTACCGTTGCCGAAATTCCCGATACGCCGGTAAGCACTCGCTCCACATCCCTCGCATCTTAGAAATAATCTCGCCAGGTTGAAAGACCAGGTGGGTAAGAAAGATTCGAAAGCCCTACCTGTACCATCAAACGTACTTTTTTCACGTTACCGTACGTCCCGACGATTACTGAAAAGCTTAGGAACGCCACAAGGGATTTGAATGTGAGACTGTCTTATAACAGCTTAAATAAAATGCGTACATTCATCAAGGCGCACAAGGATAGTCTCCCACGGTCGAATAAATGTAACGTGGTTTATAAGGTAAATTGTAATGATTGCGACGCTTCTTATGTGGGCCAAACGAGTGGGCAATTGCAAACAAGAATCAAGGAGCATCGTAATCATATTAATTAGAGTACTCCGAATCATTCTGTCATAACTGAACACAGATTAGAATGGAATCATGATTTCGATTGGAATAGCGTTGAAATCTTAGATAATGAATCCTATTGTTATAAACGTTTGATTTCGGAGATGATATGCATAAAAAGGCAGGCGAATGGTTTGAATTTACAGACCGATGCGGAGGGTTTACCGGACGCGTATTTAAATGTGATCGAGAGGCTGTCTAAAATTTAGAACAACTTTATGCGAGAGTTTATCCCCTCCTCTGGTTTATACACCAGTCTCTATTATGTTAACCTTCCAACTATGCCTCACTCATTCGATTTCCTGTTCAAGCATCGCCGGGTCAACATCGCGTGTTACGAGCAGTTACGAGATCCAAAGTAATCGCGAATAATCGTTCGACATCCGACGAGGAGTAGATAGTATCCGGCCGCGACCGTTATCCGCAGGCTTTATTGTGTACCTGCACCCTTGGGATATGTTGCCGGTCTTGGTAGAGGAGCATCGAGGAGTTCCGTTTGAGCGGCCTAACGAGACGGACGTGTTAGCGCGAATCGGCACTTAACCTATTTTGGAATATACTTAGTTGCGTAGAGGGATATAATCGGTCGATGCAATCTTGAGGTCATATTTTCGGTGTTCTTTGGGCTGGAATTTTTGGGAGGGAATAAAGAATTTTTGTGGGCTCCCCCCTCGGAGGGGGAGCGGTATACCTTTTTTTTTCTTTTTTTCTTCTCGCTGTTTAAGAGACGATTGGAGATGGAGGTCTCGGATGAAGTGAGAGAGGATAATGGGTATCAGGCCACAGATTCAGATCAATTGATCAATAATCGCGTCAAGACTGGCTTGTCGGAGAAGGACTTTGACAAAATCATCGAGGAAATTAATACCGAGAGACCGAAAGAGAAAGAAGCATGGACTGTGGTGCGTCATGGGGACCGTAGTGGTGCGAAGAGGCAAAAAACGGGAGATGCAAATAATCCGGAATACGTAAAGAAAAATAAAAAGAAAATGTGCAATAGCAGGGGTAGCGATCTTTTAGTTAATCAAGCTTCCGCGAATTCAGATGCGTTTACAGGTGCCCACGCAGTACCGGCTGATGACGCACGTGATCCAGGCATGCTCAACTCACAGGTGCCGCCTGTTATTACACGTGATATGGAGATGCGCAACACGCAGGCTACGGTGGAAAGAGAGATATACAGGGTATGCGGATCGAAATTGATTGAGAGTACAGCACTCATGGGCGAAGTAGAGAGCAATCTAAATAGATTCCCCGACGATCATGAGGGTAAGGTATCATTGTCCCTCCGGCTCCCCCCAGAGCAAACATTAACGAGAAAAGGTAGGAATTATATTAAAATATGGATGATCCTATCTGAATTAAAGATCCGTCCAATCAATGTCGTTATGTTAAATCACTTTGCGGCTGAAGCAGAATTTGAAAAGGGATTATCGGCTAATTTTGCGCTAGAACAAATAGAGAGACTTAAGACTAAAAAGTTAACTACTAATATAGAAAAACACCAAATTTTTTGTAAAGGTGTTATAACGGATTGGCCTTCTGCGATCCCTGATCTGTGGGCAGCTATTAGCGATAAGACAAATATAGTTAGTTTGGAACGTATGTATAGACGTAAGTGGGACGCTACAAATAGGACTGCCTCTCTTGTAGAAACAGATAATATTATTATTACTTTTAGAAATAACAAACTGAGAGACCTTAAAATATTTAATAATATGGTTGGCTTGAGAGTACGACCTTATATCACGCAGGTTAGACAGTGTTATAACTGTTTCAGATACGGACACACAAAGAACGCATGTAAGAGCGAGACGAAATGTATTATATGTGGTGACAAGGCCCACGGTCAATGCTCTAAACCGGTGAAGTGTTGTAATTGCGATGGTCCTCATAGATCCACGTTTAGAGGATGTCCTATTTTTGATAAAAATAAAAAAATCAATGTTGTGAAAGCGCACAATAATATCTCATTTTACAGCACGAAAAATTGTTGAAGGCGGTGACGCTTCAGTGTTGACCAGCCAAGATAGATACGTGAACCCGGGGGCGTGGCCCACCCTACCGGAGCCCAGAGGTGGCATGATGTACTCTGCAAAAACTAAATCTAATTCCCGGAACGAGGTAGAAATTTCTAAATCAAAAAATGACTACAGGGATAAACATCCCCGAGATGAGACTCAGAAGGACAATAGGAGGATAGCTCCCTCCCGCTCTTTTTATAAACAATTTAACCTTTGAGAAGAGGAAATTAACCAGAACAAGAGAGGCTTGGCGCTGGGGGCCTGTCGCAGCGGTGCAACTGTGGAAAGTGACAGCAAGGATGCTTCCTCCTACGAAGGGAGGAAAGGCATGATGTTTTCTGCGGGGATTTCGAATGCCAGAGATACTGTCGAGGGAATCCTTGTATTGTTACAAAGAGATCCACAGGTGAAAAGCCTTTTGATTGAGGCACTCAAGCGAATAGATGTACGTGGACTATTTGAAGGGAGTCCTCAGCGACTCAGAGAGACTGTCGAGATGGAATATGAAACACAGATGAACAACGAGGGGGAAACTTTGTTTTCCCATTTGACGGAATAATTCAGTTTATTGTTATGGAATTGCCAGGGTTTCAGAGGCCGTAAGCAGGAGTTATCTAAGAGAGTCATGGACTACGATATAGTGGTCCTTACGGAAACAAAATGTTCGGAACGCAGTCAGGTCTATTTCCCTGGATTCAGAACTCTAAATAGTGATAACCTCTTGGGTAGCGGTGGAGTCTCAATCTCAATTCGTTCACATATGGATTTTGATGTTGTCTCCATCGTGGCTCCTCCGATTGGGTATGATATAGTCTGTATTAAAACAAAGAATTTGAATCATAACTTTAATTTGGTAGCTGTTTACAGACACCCGAGAAAGGCTATTGCTAGACAGGATTTTCGGGCAGTGTTCAACTCCTTGCGGGGTATTGGAGAGGATGTTATTATTCTTGGAGATTTCAACGCGCATAATACTCTCTGGAATTGTGATTCAACCAATGAGAGTGGGGACACTCTGTTGGATATTATGAACGAAAATGATTTACTGTGTATGAACGTGGACACGAAATCACGACTAGGCTACAGTGGTCAGCGTGACTCCAACCTGGATCTCTTGTTTGGCTCTGTGAACTTGATTGACGTGATGGAGTGCAGTCAGGAGGATGATAATTGGAGAAGCGATCATTTTCCATTGATTTTTCGAATTGATCAACAGACACAAATTTATAGAAAACTAACTAATCGGTTTTCCACCAAAAGAACGGACTGGGAGCGATATCGTGAATTAATCTCTAAAGATTTTGAAACATTTTCGGTAACGAATACGGTTACTCTTGATTCTAATATTGATTTTTACTATAAGGCATTTATAGAGATTCTCAAGAATGGTATTGCCAGAGCTTCAGGAAGAAAAACAATAACCATGGAAAATAAGGAGCCAAATAAAAACAAGAGATCCCATAGATGGTGGGATGCGAAATGCGATGAGGTGATCAGGAATAGGAAATCTGCTCTTTCTGCTTTTAGGAAACATAAATCCATTCACTCCTGGGTTGAATACAAAAGGTGCCGTGCGTTGGCTAAAAAGACTCTCAACGAGAAGAAGAAAGAAAATTTCAAGGAATTTTGCCAGGGAATAAACAGATTTACGGACCCTGGATATGTCTGGAGGACTATCCGTATATTTAAGAAGGCCAGGAATAACGTTACTTGGAATAAATGGCAGTCCACTGACAGAGAATCGGAAATTAGGAGAACGACGGACAGCTTGTCCCCCCCTACTGTCGGTCACAAACCTTATAATAACTTCATGAGAGCTAGCGGTGAGTTTGATACCCCTTTTTTGAGGGCGGAGCTGGATAGGGCTATAACTATGGCCAGGAGAGACTCTGCACCGGGGCTGGATGGCGTGGAATACAAGATGTTACGCCTCTTGCCGGATTCAGGTAGGGAGTGCCTTTTACAGCTATTCAATTTTGTATGGCGAACGGGAGTCCTCCCGGAGGATTGGCAACTGTATCAGGTTATATTTATTGATAAACCAGGACGAGAGAAGGTGCGACCTATTTCATTGTCATCTTGTGTAGGCAAACTGATGGAGAGACTCATTAATGAACGACTAATGTGGTGGGCGGAGAACGAGGATAAATTTAGCAAATCACAGAGCGGATTTAGACGGGGTAAATCTTGTGCCGATAACCTTGCACGCATTACGGCGGATATACGTGCCTCTATTTGTTCTAACGAATATACCCTGGCAGCCTTTTTGGATGTATCTGCGGCGTATGACTGTGTGAATTACTGGATCATGATGGACAAGCTGGTGGCGCTTCAATGCCCTGTAAACATTGCTAGATTCATCAGTAAATGGCTATACTGTAGAAGGGTGAGATTTACTATAAATTCTCAAGAATACGTGGATCGCCTTGTTTACGGAGGGCTCCCGCAGGGCGCGGTTCTTAGCCCTATCATGTATTCTCTATTCACGCAGGGTTTGTGCGCGAAGTTGCCGGAGGGAGTGGAGGCAGTAGAATTTGCCGATGATATTGGTCTGTATGTATCTGGGATTAGTAGAAGAAGGAATCGTGAACTATTGGAGCGTGCCGTTAACGTGATCGCTGAAAGACTTATGTTGATTGGTTTGGCACTCGAACCGAAGAAGACGGTACTGGTGGAATTTTCCAGGAGCGGTTACGTGGACAGGAACCTGTTTATTAATATACGGGGAACCAAGATGTATAATAGTGGTGAGGCTAAATTCCTAGGAATCTGGCTGAATAGTGGTTTGACTTTCCATCGACAAACACAGGAGATAAGAGGAAAAGTAAATAGAGCCAATTCCATTATGAGATATCTTTGCCATGTTTCTACTGGTATGGAGACTAACACTGCATTAATGCTCTACAAGAGCCTCGTTAGATCTGTTATAGATTATGGTATCTTTGTGTATTTCCCTAGAGACGCCTCGTATACACTCAAGTTAGAACGAGCTCAATTTATGGGTATACGCACTGCTCTGGGGTACAGGAACAGTACCCCGAATAATGTAATCGTGGCAGAAGCAAAGGTCAGATCTCTTCGTGACCGAGCTTTTATGCTTGGAAGTAATTTTATCAACAAAGCAATGGTGTACAACCAAAACGGCCTATGTCAGAAACTGCAGCGTGCCTTTGATTGTGAGAGTTATGCACGATTTCTCCTCCCTACGTATAGATTCTCCCTCCTGTCGGAGGTTTGGACGTCTTCCTTGAAAAGAAGAGACTGGTTGGGCCCATCGCGGAGGTACGAGGTTTTCCAGGGGAATTATGACGCACATACCTTCGTTCCCTTGGTTGATTTTGACATTGGTTTAAAAAGAAAATACAAAAAATTTTCAGATGAAATTTTGATCCGGGAGGTTACTTCTCAATATAATTTGGAATCGCCAGAAGTTGTCTTTACTGATGGATCTCAAGACGAAAACAAGAGATCTACTGGTGCCTCCCTGATTATCTGTGATCAGGAGATCGCATATAAAATTAGTCTCCCGTTTATGTGTTCGTCATACACTGCGGAGGCCTTCGCGGTGATGGCCGCGTTGCGGCTGTTGCTTTGTCAGATCGAGAGGAGGGCAAAAGATAGGTCATTCTATCGGATTGTAAGTCGGTGCTGATGAGTATTCGGAGCAATATACTGGATGTTTATAGGAATCAATATATTATAGAAGCTAGAAGAATATTGTTCGAGCTGTGTTATAAACACGAGAGGAGAGTCGTTCTTGTATGGATTCCCGCTCATAAGGGTATACTGGGTAATGAGTTGGCGGATGCATTGGCCAAGGAGGCTTCTACCGAGGAAGCGGACCCTACTATCGTCGTTCCGCTGAGCGATATGATGAGTAGTATAAGGAAAGTTACGTGGGAGACAACACAGAGTTCGATTATGGCTGAGTCGGCGTACAAGGGTGCTTTTTACTTCTCGAATTTCTATGAACGACGGGCCACTAAACCATGGTTTTCGAAGTTGGATAAGGAAAGATATTTTATAACTTGGATTAATAGAGTGAGAGCAAACC
The DNA here is from genome assembly GCF_030848805.1 of Temnothorax longispinosus. NCBI lineage: Eukaryota > Metazoa > Arthropoda > Insecta > Hymenoptera > Formicidae > Temnothorax > Temnothorax longispinosus. Next base: position 12,108,354 of record NC_092365.1, on the reverse strand, counting down.
ACTTCAACTTAGGTTCTTCTCTGAAGAGAAAGGGATACGTCGATAGTGAGAGATGTGACTATGGTCATGAGAGGGAAGATTTGAACCACGTGATTCTGCAGTGTCGCCACTATGACGAGCTGAGAATTAAAATGGATAAGGATCTGAGAGCGATTGGTTTTCTTGAAGAGATAGACATTATTAAACTAATTAAACGTAAAAATTGGCAAGTTTTGAATATAATATTTCAATTCATTAAGTCGACTAAGAGAATTATATAAATAGTATGAATAAATATTCCAGATAGGTTGAGTGCGAAGTCTTATTGTTGGGTTAAGTGTAGAGTGTTACAGATAGGTTAAGAGTCCATGTGTCAATCACTGAATGGTGTAAGACACTGAAAAGCTCTCACCCGAGAGCGACTGAAAAACCCCGCCTCACTCATTCGCGACGTTTCGAACCGTGAAGTTTGTTGTTACAATGCGATATTCCGGTCTGCAATTGCTCTGTAAGTAAATCCATTAGTCATCTGATTTTAACATAGATAATTTACGCCTTTACCACATTGCAACTCCGTTTGATGGTACAGGTAGGGCTTTCGAATCTTTCTTACCCACCTGGTCTTTCAACCTGGCGAGATTATTTCTAAGATGCGAGGGATGTGGAGCGAGTGCTTACCGGCTTATCGGGAATTTCGGCAACGGTACATTTATAGGATTTTAATCCTTGTTTTTTTTTTAATTTTGACTGCGTCTTTTATACTTTGTTCGTCTATTGACTACGCCTTATACTCGACTTCTTTTTTATTATCTTTGTTAATCTTCGTATTTGACTTTATGTAACTTTTAACGCTGAAGAGGACACGAATAATGTGTCGAAACGTACGTTAATATATATATATTTATTTTTATAAATTGTTTGCGCTTTGATTACCGCGCTTGGCTCTAATTGCCTCTCCTATTCACATTGTGTTAATCTAGAGAGCCTATATCTTTCTTTATTGTAATATATTAAAAACAAATTATATTATATATATATATATATATCTTATATATATATATATATATATATATATATATATATTATATATATATATATATATATATATATATATATATATAACTTGAGCGCTAACAATTCCGAACGCGACAGCACGTTTGATGTACGCAGATGTGTGGTGATCCCTTACGTGAAGGGCTTAAGCGCGGGCATACGGGGTACTCTTGAGAGAGTCCGCTGTGACGTGGTATATAAGATACCGAAAAAACTCAGTGCTGTCATCAGGAGAGGCAAGGACAGATATTAGCGACTAACAAGGAAACTAATGTAGTTTACAAATTGATTGCGAGAATTGCGACGCGTCCTACATTGGCCAGACGAAGAGACATCTTGAAACAAGAGTGAAGGAACATTTCAGCGATATTAAAAAACATGACTGCAATTTCTCTGTCGTAAGTAAACACCGGATACAGAATGACCATAATTTTAAGTGGTCAGATCCGAAAATATTACACAAAGAACCTCACTGGAAAATGAGAGAGATCGCTGAAATGTTCTTTATAAAGAAATATAAGAACACGATTAATTTAAAAAAAGATACCGAGAACTTAAACTCGATATACGACAGTGTCATCATGTCTGTTTAAATGTTTATATTTATACCTCGGGACACCTTGTTTCTTTCTTTGTCCGCTCAGTCTCCCAAGCACTCGCATACATGTAACATGTCGCAACAAAGAATCCGTCATACGCGAAAATTTATTACGGAATTCGTAAGTTTTTCTTGATCGTAGCTTTCTCTCCTCACATCATTGTTGCTACAAATTAAGATTGGTCCACAGCTGACCTTTATGGCCATGCGGGAACATGCTCGTGAACTCAGGAATCTGTATTAATTATGTGGCGAGTCAATAGATGATATAGGTATTGCTCACTATTTAACGTCGTTAATTTAATATTTATCTCGATTCATTTATATTGTTTGCATGCAAGTCATGCAAGGAGCACGCCGCGGGAAGATGATTCGGCGGTACTTGCACATACCACAGGAGCCGGTTGGCCCTGTCGTCGAATTTACTACAAAGTTGGAGCCCACAGCTATCGGTCACGCTCAATTCCGCATGCCTAATCGTTTCACGTCGAGTTCATCCTGCCGCGTGCTCCGAGCGGTGCCGGAGAGTTTTTCCAAGCCTCGTCGAGTTGTCGTATTTACGCGCCTCTAAACCAAAGTTTTGTTAAACTACCGCCCGACTCGACGTAATATTGTACAATTAAAGCTCGGTATAAACTTCAACCGTTTACGATCATTACTGGCTCGTTGCCCCTCCTCCATTCCCGATTCTCTGAACCTATTCCGTAAAATTGGTCCTTCGAGCCTGATCGGGATTGAGGTTTTTGTGGAACAAGGAACGGTAGTGACTCGTCGCCAAATTTTGATTAGTTTCATCGTTGTGACTGGCCGTGTTTGCCGAGATGTCGTCGTTCGAGAAGATGATTTTCAAGCAGCGCTCCTTGATCAGCTCCAAAAGGAATACCATAGCAAACTTTAAAAAGCTCGGACATTCAAAGATGAACTATGCGGCCGCGAAGATGCGAATTGAAACGACGAAGGAGAGATTCGAGCAGTGTCGAACTTTGGACGCCAAGCTCCGGGTCATCGCCGATGCCAAGACCGTGGAGGCACACCTCTACTTTGCCGGCCTTGAATTCGTGACCTGCGAAGATGCCTACGATCGAGCGTTGGACTACCTATACGAAAGGCTCGACGAGGGTTTCCCGTTTCCGGACACTGTTCCAGTCAACGTAAGTCGGTCACTCGACTTTCCGTCTCACTCAGCGCTAAATCTGCCGAAAGTCACCTTACCAACGTTCGACGGATCTTACGGAAAATGGGAGAGCTTCCGCGATCATTTTTACTTTATAATTATATATCGGTGAAACCAGTTTGTCGAATGTGCAGCAATTGCATCATTTTTTTTCATGTCTGAAAGGTGAAGCGAGCGCCGCTATAGAACACTTAGCGTTAACTTCCGAGAACTTCGCCGTCGCGTGGCAGATTTTTTCGTCCCGCTACGAAAACCGACGTCAATTGATCGGTACGCACCTTAATAAACTGTTTTCCTTGCCTGCAGTAAACGCAAAGTCCGCTCAAGAATTGCGCGCGTTAAGAGATCGAGTGAATGCCACGATTGCCGCGTTGAAGAATTTGGCGCGTCCGGTTGAACAGTGGAGCAACATTCTCGTGTTTCTTATCACGCAGAAGCTCGATACATTATCGCGAGAAGCATGGGAGATCAAACTTGTCCATAGTGTCGACTATCCGACTTATACCGACCTCGATGCGTTCCTCGAGTCCCGCGTCCGCGCTTTCGATTCAATATTGCCGTTCGCCGCGGATAAAGCGAACGACCCTGCGGCGAAAACAAAAGCGAAGTCCAAAGCGATCGCCTCGCATACCGTTAGCGCCTCAAAATTGTCGTGCCCTGTGTGCTCCGAGCAACATCTTCTCTACCAATGTAATGAGTTTGTAAATAAAACGCCAGTTCAACGATATGAGTTAGTTCGAAAATTCAAGCGCTGTCTAAACTGCTTTAGTTCAAAACACCAAGCGAAGGAATGTACGAGTTCCCGGTCGTGCAAAACGTGCCAGAAGAGGCACCACACCTTGCTACACTTCCCTGATAGCTCGAAACAATCCGACGAGAACGCGTCCTCGTCAAGTCCGCAAGTTGAACCTGCCAGCGCCGACGTCGCTTCTCACCTCGTCGCCGGGACCATCGCGCCTCCCCTGCAAATATTCCTCGCCACCGCACAAATTAGGGTCTACTCCGGTCACGGTCGATTTCAAACCGTTCGCGCCCTCCTCGACCAAGGGTCTGCGGCGTCGTTCATGACTGAAAACTTAGCTCAGACTCTCCGCGTTCAAAAGGCTCGCGCGTCCGTTAATGTAACTGGCATTGGAGATACGCGTACCTCCGTTCGACATACCGCTTTAATAACGATAACTCCGAGTCATTCCGATACCCCTGCCTATCCGACTCACGCCTTAATTTTAAAATCGCTTACACGATACGCGCCGAATAAGCTGAATTGTCAGAATCAATGACCACATTTGAAAGGCCTTCACTTAGCCAATCGCGATCCCGCTTCATCGGCGCCCGTTGACATCATCATCGGAGCCGACCTGTTCGGCTCACTACTGCTCGAGGGTGTCCGTAAAGGTACCGCGGACGAGCCCATAACGCAACACACAGTGCTCGGGTGGATCATTTCCGGGCCAACAGGACAGGCGCGACGCGACCATCCGATTGAAGCGCATCACGTTTCCGTGGATGACGATCTCGACCTAAACCTTCGGCGATTTTGGGAGGTGGAGGAAATTCCCCACCAGGTTAACCCCCGAGGAACAAGCCTGTGAAGAACATTTTGTACGCACGCATTATTGAAATCCGGACGGCCGTTACGTCGTGCGACTTCCGTTTCGAAACGGGCCTCCAATCTCTATCGGAGAATCTCGAAACACCGCCAGTCAAAGCTACCTTCGTACGGAGGCTCGTCTTAAACGCGAACCGTCGAACGCCGCCGAGTACCACGCGTTCTTAAAGAAGTACGCTGATCTCGGTCACATGCGACGCGTTACCAATCATGAGAAATCCGAAGTTCCGTCGCAGATCGTGTTTATTCCGCATCACGCCGTGTTCCGAGAAAGCAGCGCCACAACCCGAATTTGCGTTGTATTTAATGCGTCCAGCCGAACCTCCAACGGCACGTCTCTTAACGACTACCTCCTCGTCGGTCCGAAACTCCAAACCGATCTCGCCGCCATTCTTCTGCAATGGCGCCTTTTCCGGTATGTTTATTCCGCTGACGTAGCAAAAATGTACCGGCAGGTTCGAGTAGACCCTCGCGACTGCCACTATCAGCGGATAATCTGGCGGCCCGATCCTGCCGGCCCTCTAGAAAAATTTATATTGTGTACAATTATGTATGGCACGGCCTCCGCCCCGTTTTTAGCTATAAGGTCCACGCTTCAGCTCGCAATCGACCACTAGGCCTCCTACCCGCTTGCCGTACCTGTGCTAACACGTAAAAGCTATATCGACGATTATACTTTCGGCGCCGATGACAAAATCCTCGCTCGTCAAACCAGCGAACAAGTAGTGGCTCTCCTGGACAAAGGAGGGTTCACTCTCCGCAAGTGGGCCAGCAATTTGCCCGAACTTCTCGACGACATCGACCCGCACGACCACGGCCTGCCCTAAGTCGAGACATACGCGAAGACGAAAGGCTACAAATCCTCGGCCTAACCTGGCAGCCCGAACGCGACGTTTTTCAATTTAAAGTAAAACAGTCAGCCACTCCGGCAGAAACGAAAAGAGAGATCCTATCGGACATCGCAAAACTATTTGATCCGCTCGGTTGGGCCGCCCCCGTCGTCGTTTGGGCAAAGATTCTAATGCTGCAGCAACTGTGGGCGGCGAGATGCTCTTGGGATGAACCCATTCCAGTCGAACTTCTCGAGATGTGGCGATACTATCACCGACAACTCCCGGAAATTGAGAACGTATCTGTCCCACGTTGGACTCAGAGCGGTCATCACTCGCTCCATCAAGAGCTGCATGGATTCTCCGACGCGTCAACCAAGGCGTATGCCGCCGTAGTCTACCTTCGAGTCATCGCTGTGGACGGTACCATCACAGTCATCCTGCTGGCGGCCAAATCCAAGGTCGCTCCGATCAAGACGATGACTGTTCCGCGACTCGAACTCTCGGCTGCTCTATTGCTCGCCAGACTCCTGCATTTTATTTGCACATCGCTCGATCTAGACGCAAAAACCACACCAATTCACTGTCGGACTGACTCCCGCATCACCTTAGCGTGGCTGAGTCGCGCTCCAGCCTATTGGAAAACCTTTGTGGCCAATCGGGTCGCGGAGATTAAGACGTTGCTCCCCAATGCAATCTGGCATCACGTTTCCACGAACGAAAATCCGGCGGACTGCGCGTCGCGCGGAATATCTCCCGAGGAGCTCGCGTCAAATACCCTGTGGTGGTCGGGCCCCTCCTGGCTCGCCAAACCAGAAGAGCACTGGCCGACGAGCGACCAACATCTACCACCCGTTACCGCTCTCGAGGAACGGTCACGTCACGCGGTAGTCCACACGACGACAGCTGTAAACTCTTGGGATTTATCGCAACGCTACTCTTCGTGGTCAAAATTGTTGCGGGTCACGGCTTACATTCTACGATTTGTCACGCGCATCCGAGCTCGGCAACCGGCCGCACGCGCGGTCCCCCCATTGACGACCCGAGCCGATAGCCTAACTTCAATCGAGATGAATGCATCAGAAGTCTTTTGGTTGCGGTCAATTCAAAACGACGCGTTTCCGATTGAATTGACGTCTTTATCGAAAGCGACTCGCGTTCCAAATTCTAGCTCTCTCCTCCCCCTCAATCCGTTTCTCGATGAGCAGCGGCTTCTTCGAGTCGGCGGCCGACTCCGCCACGCGGACATCGCTGAACAAGTCCGTCACCCGATTATTCTCAAAGATCACCCCTTAGTCCGAGTAATCATTCGCGACACTCATCTGCGAGCGATCCACGCCGGCTCTCAATTGACATTGTCATTGCTTCGCGAAAAATATTGGATCTTGCGCGCGCGATCGCTCGTCCGTGCTGTATTATATAAGTGCGTCGTCTGTACCCGCGAAAGGGCGACCGTCCCGAGCTGATGGGCGACTTTCCACGAGTCCGAGTAACTCGCTCCGTCCGCGCGTTTGCTCACGTTGGAGTTGACTACGCTGGTCCCGTTCTCGTCCGGACCACTAAAGGTCGCGGCCATAAAGCCAATAAGGCGTAGATCTCGGTGTTCATTTGTATGACCACCAAGGCGATCCACCTTGAGCTCGTCAGCGACTATTCAACCAGCGTTTTCCTCGCGGCCTTCTCCCGTTTTGGTTCCCGCCGCGGATTTCCAACGTCCATCTATTCCGATAACGGGACGACTTTCCAGGGTGCCGATCGCGAGCTGTGACTCGCCGCTCAAACCGCCACTGAAGATCCAAACTTCCTAAATCACCTGGCTTCCGAGGGCGGAACCTGGCATTTCCTACCGCCCTCCGCTCCGCATTTCAGGGGGTTATGCCGTCCGCAGCGTGAAATATCATCTAAAACGTTGCATTGGATCCTACGCTCACTTTCGAGGAGCTTACCACCGTCCTTTGTCGCATTGAGGCCTGTTTGAATTCCCGCCCGATAGCGGCCGTTTCCGACAACCTGGACGATTACAATCCCTTAACCCCCGGGCACTTCCTAATCGGAGCGCCTCCGCTCTCAACTCCAGAGCCCAACGTTCTCGAGCTCAACGAAGCCCGATTATCCCGATGGCAATTGCTCTAAAGAATCGCCGAGCAGTTTTGGAAATCGTGGTCTAACGATTATCTGCTCACTCTGCAGCAGAGACCGAAGTGGAAGGTCGCGCACAAGCTCGCAAAGGTAGGTCAGCTCGTGTTCCTGCGTAATGCGCTCGCGCCTCCCTGTCAGTGGGAGCTCGGCCGCATCATTGCGTGTCATCCCAGAGATGACGGCCTCATCCGGGTTGTCACCGTGCGAACCGCGCGCTCGCAATATAAGCGACCGATCGTCAAATTATGCTTTCTCCCGATCGACATCAACACCGCTACCGCTCAAGGTTCGGCCTCGGCGGGCGGAACCGATTCCGAATCTTTGTAACTCATCGCGTGTGAAATAGCGTTATGCGATCTACTATGTTGTACTGCGAATTTCGATACCGGCTATTCATTATGTCGAATGTAATCATTCGAGGCGGGCGGTATGTTCCGGAATAAGACGACGAACGGTTAACTCGGATATTTGGCGAGTTCCCGGGTTATTGTAAACCGCGCGATGTTTATGCGACAGTCATGCAAGGAGCACGCCGCGGGAAGATGATTCGGCGGTACTCGCACATACCACAGGAGCCGGTTGGCTCTGTCGTCGAATTTAGTACGAAGTTGGAGCCTACAGCTATCGGTCACGCTCAATTCCGCATGCCTAATCGTCTCACGTCGAGTTCATCCTGCCGCGTGCTCCGAGCGGTGCCGGAGAGTTTTTCCAAGCCTCGTCGAGTTGTCGTATTTACGCGCCACCAAACCAAAGTTTTGTTAAACTACCGCCTGATTCGACGTAATATTGTACAATTAAAGCTCGGTATAAACTTCAACCGTTTACGATCATTACTGGCTCGTTGCCCCTCCTCCATTCCCGATTCTCTAAACCTATCCTGTAACAGTGACGAAAATGGGAATTATAGAGGCGTGGGAACGGAGTAGAGAGATTGCAGGCGTGCGGCAGGTGGAAAAGAGGAAGAACAAATGGAGGCGAGGCGAGATATATTGCAGATCGGCAGATATTTGTGCAAAAGAAAGATGCAGGCGTGTGAGGTTAGGAGCGTGGCGAACTGTGCGATGAGAGATGTGGCACCGGAGGCGTGAGTGGTGGAAGAGGACATGCGGCGTAGCAACGGGTGCGATGGAGTTCGAGAGATCGACGATAGCGATAGAATCGCAGGCAAGCGCACATGGCGGAAGCCGGCGCGCGGTGTGGGCCGACGGGACTCCGACTGTGGCCGAGGCGGCGCGGGGGGCTGGCCCCTCCAAAAAAGTGGGTTGGCGCCACTGCGGGGCGTCGAGGCGCAGTCTGGGGTTATTGGTACCAATCGCCGGGGTCGAATGGGAGATCGATTGTGGTGGAGACAAGGAGGTCGATACACAATCGTTCGAGACTGGTGGCTCAATCGCTAAAGAGGTAGGACCAGCGATAACGTGCGGGCGGAAGCTGAGGCGAGTTCGGGAAAAAGTAGAAGCCTAAGAGTAAAAGAGAGTGTGAAATAAGGAAGTAAAAGCGGGAAACGGAGGAGATAGTTGGGGGTAAAGGAAGTACAAAAGTAAGTAAAGGAGAAAGAAGTGAGAGATAAGTGTAAGGGGAGACAGGTAGCTATTACTTGCGTACATGTGAAGAGGTTAAGAGAGAAAAAGAGAGAGAAGGAGTGAGAGCTGGATCTGAGAAATATATGCTTGTAGAAGGAAAAGGGAGAAGAGCGCCAGCAGAACGGTCCGTAGGTGATTCGGAGTGCAGAGGTTGGAGACAATAAAGAGCGGAAGGAAGAATTCAAGTGCGCGGGGTGGGCCACGGAGTGGAGAGGTGGAGATGGCAGGATCGCTGTCGAGAGAAGGTCAAAGGAAGGAGGAGGATGGATGGGGCATGGAAATTTTGAAGCAAATTAGGAACGATCTGAGGGAAATCTTGAAAGAGGTAAAGCGGGAAGGAAAAGAACGCATACAAGAAATGAAGCAGATAAGGAGGCGGCTGGAGAGAGTGGAGAAGAGTTAGGTTCCGGGAAGACTAAAAAAGGAAAGCGAAGGCCGTGCAAAGGCGGAGAAGAGTGAGGTAGACGAAAGTAATGGTGACACAGATGCTGAGGAGAAGTGCAGTGAGGAAGAGATAGAAAGAGAAAAGAAAGCCGATAAAGGAAGATGTGAGGAAGAAAGATCGAAATACGAAGGGGTGAGCCGCACAGAAAGAGGAGGGGGTTACAAAGGACGTAGCAGAAGCGGGTGGAAGGTGATGACTAGCGAGGAGGAGGTGGATAGCGAAGAATCGAGGAATTCTGACAGAAGAGAGGGCAAGGGAAAAGACGGTGGCACGCAAGAGAGGACAACGGAAAGAAGAGGTGACATGAAAACAGAAGAGGAGAAAGAGCGTTGCGATAAAGAGAACGAAGATGGATCGGCGAGCAAGGAGGATAGGAGGGAGCGGAGAAGAGATAGGGACACAGGCAGCGAACGAGGCAGAGATGCAGAAAGGAAAGGTAGAGGCGCAGAGAGCGAAAAGAATAACGCTTGGGAGATAGTGAGGAGAAGAGAAGAGGAAGTAAGAAGTGAAAAGAACAGAAGCGAAAAAGAGAGAGAGCGCATAGAGAGGTTAGAACAGAAAGAGAAAGAACAGAAAAGAGAAGATCTCTGGTATGGAGCGGATTAGAGGGTACAGGACCAGCAGAAAGGAAAGAATTCATGGAGATCATAGCTGAGATGGCGCTGGACAGGAAGGTAGGAGTTAAAGGCGTGGTGGAGATAAAAGGAGAGAGAAAGAAGGAGTTAATGCTAGTGGAAATGGAGGAGGAAGAGGACAAAGGAACTCTTTAGCAAACGATGGGAAATGAAGAAGAGATGGGGGGTACTGGTGGATGAGGATCTGACCAGAGAGGAAAGATACATGAGATGGAGAATTGAAGAAAAGGCAAGAAGAGAAAGAAGCCTTGGAAACTCGGTGATTGCTACGAGTAAACGTTTATGGATTAGTGGAAAGGAAATTTACTGGAACGAAGATAGGAAGGAATGGAGAAAAATGTGAAGAGAGCACAGGGACAAGAAAGAGGAAAAGCAGTCGCAGGAGGGGATGAAGAGGGGGGTGAAGAAAGGGGGAGGTTTTATATTTGTAGATGACTTGTCTCTTTTTGTTGACTGTTTTGAATGTTGTAGAAGGCGCTGAGTTTAGAGGCGAGGTGCGTTAGGAGACGGTGGTGATGAGCCAAAAGGAAGATAAGAGGAAAAGCTTGTAAGGATAACAAATGAAAGGAAAGAGAGGGATGAGCTACAGGAACTAGATGGACCAGAAGGAAGGAGCCGGAGGAAGATGTTTATAGAGTTAATAGGGGAAAGGGTAAATAATTTTGTACGGTCGCACAATGGCCAGGTTACTTGTTGGAAATTGAATGTCATACTTTGTAAATGTTTTTGGGAACGTTTTCCTGGAAAAAACGCCTTTCTTGGCAGAGCTGAAATAAAGTCGATATATATATTGTCACGGCTTTTTCACTCCCGGAGCGGCCCGGGGCGTGTGCCGGATCAAAAGGGGAAAAGGAGAGAAACGTGATAGGCCTCTCCGACGATTCCCTCGCACCTCCGACACTTCGCGAAACAATTTTGCTGTTGGGCGCCAGACGCGTAAATTCGCGTCCGCGAAATCGCGAAAGAAAACCGAGACGAGACGCGAGACGAAACGTGCGGATGTGCGAGGAATCGGCTAGCTCGACCTAAGGGCTGGGGCGGGGTTGATGAAGGCGCGATATCCGGCAGGGTGACACACAATAAATAAGGCCACAAACTCAAGCGATTAACAATTAAAAAAAAAAAACATTTATTTCTTAGTAACTCGCGGGTGAAACAATAAATGCCGATTCGGCTTTAGTCAATCGAACAAATCAATTAGTCGATCACGCGGGCGTCGGACATGAAACAACGAAATTTTTCGATAGCGCGGACGCCAGAAATGAACGGAGTATTACGGTATCGTATAGCCAACGCGCAGAATGCGCTGTGATTAGGTCAGGGAAATACAGTAGAATGAAACGTATAAGTAATATGGAACATCGGCACTAAACACGAAATAATCACGGAAATAGAAACCTCGCAGGAAAGATCGCGAGAGGACGGTACGTCACGCTCGGAGCGCGTGAACGCCACGCATAGAGTCGCACGAGAATTCTGTCGCCAATTATCTTAAGCCTAACGCAAGTAGGAATCGTGGCGCAAGCCACGTCTCAACGTAATGAGGACCGAACTCAACGCAATAACGCAAGATAAATTTCGACGCGATCGCAAGGAGACGCGGAATACTATGACTAACGCGAAAATACGGACTTAATCTAATCGCGAGAAATAACCAAGGGTAACGCCAATCATTCGGGCAAATACACGACACCGTCTTCAGTGAATTTCGTATACTAACGCGAAGAATGATACGCCGAGATACTCGAAATAGCGCTAAATACTGGAACGGACGCGAGGAAAAATATGCGGAATTACCGCGAGCAATAATAACACGCCATCACGACGGCACTGAGCCTATCGCGAGAATGGAGTAAATCACGCAAATAACGTTCTCCCGCCAGCACGACTACTTCTTACACGCAATTACCGAAACAACGCATCCGAACCTAACTATCCTAACACGCATAATTTTCTACGGCAATTAGCCCACATAAACGACAGGTTAACGCGATTGATGTGCCGACGCGGACGATATTCCACCATAAGTAATGTTTGGTAATTCGATACGCCGTGCACCGTGTGCGCGAGACGCAGCCGCGAGCGCGGACATTACACGAAAACGGACACGCATTACCGGATTTCGCCAACGAATCTATCGCGATCTCCAGAGGCTCGCCATCACGTCTTTAGCGCACTTCCGCGGCCACGATACCATCCCGAGACCCTTCGCTCTCGCTGTCGATCGCCATTCGATACTCGGTCTCCAGGGACCGTACATGTCGCGATATTACAAACGTTTTCCCGAACAAGAGCGCGCACCGGAGGGCGGCGTCGTGGCTTTACATGTCGGTATTAAGTACTTGCGGGCAACCTCACCGATGCGATGCCCTCTCGTAGGGCTCCTCGCCGTCACCTCGTGCCAACAGTCGTCGCAGGACGAAATAATTACCCGACTCGGGGCGGCTATCGCAAATCTTAAGGAAACTTTTATCCTGTTCGGCCTCGCCGACGGACGACCAGAGAGTGTTTCGCTAAATCCGCTCAATTGCGGAATCGATGTGGCACCCCCTTCCGTAGGGGCGCGCCGACCAATCGGGAGCGAGCTTGCAAGCTCGCGCGATATTTTAACGCAGGATCGTCGTAAGGTGGATCCTTCGGGGGCGCGCAACGGTCTCTCAGCAGCGTAGCGACTCCTTCAATTTGTCCTTGGACAGCGGACTGGACTTTGTTCTAGCCGGTGGGCCTCCGGTTTGACCTCGGGGCGGTGATCAGTCACCCCGCGGGCCGGTATTTTGTGGTGGCAGATTGCTGAGGCCGGGTTTTCCCCAGGCGCCTGGGACCCCGCTATCGGCGGCCTTGTCCATCGCTGCCCCATTCGCCGCACGCCTGCCGCGTTGCTCTCGCCGCTCGGGATCCCAGTGGTTTCCGCTTTCGCCACCCCTCCTCGGTCCTTGGTTCTCCCGGACCTTTCCGTTACGTATACTCCCTCGAAGATTCGTCGTGGTGGGGTGAGGCGCCGCGCGTATTATGATTACATAAAAATAAAACAATAGTCAAAACGCGGGAATGATATAAATTTTTGGCCTCTGGAGATCTCGTCGTCGCCTCTCTGGCTCGTCCCTAGGCGCGAATTTCCGCGCCTTGTGACGGCGGCGGGGCGCTGCCACGGAGCAGCGGGCCGCAACGTCACAAAATATATATATATATATATATATTTTTTTTTTCAACATTAAAAACAGCGATGAGAGTCAGCGCAGAACGTGGAGCGCAATAAAGTTTAGGCGTGTATTTACATATGACGAGCGATTCGGCCCCTCATTTGGGCCATCTTCAGCGTTTATTAATAAAATGAAACTATTCCTGCGGAGATCGAAGCAGCAAACTCCCTTCCTGGGGAGATGTCATGGCAAGCGAGCAAATAAACCCGGTTGCGGTGGACATTCCACTAAAATCGAAAAAGCTATAAGTTTATCGTTACAGAAAGGAAAAAGGAGAAAGCTCACCTCAAGCTCCGCAGTAGTCGAGACAAGTACAGAATAAAAAAGTCGCAGCAATACAATATAAAACCGGAGAGTAGCACATCTCGGAATTAAAGTAAGAACATTGCAGTCAACGTAAAGTTAGAAACGAAATGAAAAGAAGGTCGCAACGTATGTAGATCGGAGCCGTTATCGTAAACAATGTAACCAGCCAAGGAAGGAAACCGAAGGCTAAACATTGCTTACGATAGGCAAGTAAGCGTGGTGCAGAAAATCGGTATCTGATTGGAGATTTAAGCCGAGGCGTTGTTGGCTAATGTATAGAACCTCCGTAACGAGTCGTTTATGATAAAATCTTTCGTGATCCAAGATCTCAACGTTATCCCAATTAAAGTCGTGATTATTTTGAGTTCTATGGTCGGTAATCACAGAGTGGGAGGAACTATTTCTATTGATGTGGAGACGATGTTCGGATATTCTGGTTGTTTGAGATCGCAAACTTAGCATCGCGACGAAGTCGCGTTCGGCTGCATGTCAGCACATGCACGCTTGCAGTAAATTCATATTCGCGTAAAATGTCGCATAAGACAAGAATTGTCACGGGAAGATTCGGTATAGCATGGATCTTTCGGGATTAGCTTCCTAGAAACTTTAACATTGCAATCAATAATAAAGTCAAACAACAACGCTAGAACAAAGGAACGATCCATGCTATACACAAAGCACTTGAAAACAGGTGACAACCCCGTCGGGTCGCCACGTGAAACCGGTGACGTCAGCTCCCTGACGCAGGACTCCGACGGCCAATCACCCTCCCGAAATTCTGAGAAATCTGCAGGGAGGAAGTTTCGCCTCGGAGGTGTTAAAAGGACCGCCGCTGCGCCGCGGAATCGATTTCGCTCGCAGATCATAGAACACCGCTAGTATCTTTATACAACCGCTTTGCTTTACCGCTCATCACCGCTTTTCGCACTTAATTGCCATATCGCCGCTTTCGCCGAGCTATACTCTGTGCGCGCTCACGGTATTTTGCCTGAAAAGAAAACTCGTGTAAATAAGTGTACATATTGAACATTAAACTTTGTATTTCTGTACTTGCTGTTCCTCTCCGTTTCTTTTGTGGTCGTCCTCTACCGCGCGCTATCTCGCGCTACCGCGCGCTCTCGAACACTGGTTTTTAATTGTCTACCGGTTTGTCCCACGTATGATGCGTCACAATCCCGGCAACAAATCCTGTAGACCACATTACTCGTTGAGAAACGCGGGAGGGCATCCTTCTGAACTTTGATAAATTTGTTCAGTTTATTAATACTGTAGTATGATAAATGAGTGTCTGATTGCCTGAAAATATTTTTAAATTTGATAGAAAGTGACGGAAAATACGGAACGGTAAACCATTTTTTAAAAGCGGCGTCGTCTAGAGTATCATTCGAAATTTGTTTTTTTGTTTGTTTGAAAAAGAGACTTTTTAGACGTTCATGCATTGTGTTGAAAATGAAATCAAGAGGGTAATCATTGTTCAAAAGAATGCCAACAATAAATCTCAGATTTTTTTCGTGAAACCTTGGATGAGAAAGCAAAAAGGCTCGGTCGATAAGTCCCATAATGGTACCACGCTTTTGAGACGAGGGGTGACAAGAGTTAAAGTTCAAATAACGCCCCGAAAAGGTGGGCTTATGGTACCAATCAAATTCGATAAGACCATTGTTGTTGATAATGGTGGTATCTAAAAAATTGAGTTTGCTGTTACCGACCTCTATGGTAAACTGCAAATGTGGATGGATGGAAGAGTTGAAAGTTTGTAAAGTAAGATCAGCCATATCGGAAGGAATGGCCATCGCGATGTCATCCACGTATCTATAAAAGAACGGTAGGGGGAAGCTAAGAACTCCAATAGCCCTCGTCTCAATATCCTGTAAAACTAAGTCGGCAAGATCGGGAGACAAAGGAGAGCCCATGGGAGAACCAAAATTCTGTTTATAAATATTATTGTGAAATCTGAAAAACGTAGAATCCAGAATAAGTCGTACCGCGAGAACAAATTCATCCTTAGGAATGTCGCAATTTTTTGAGATATGTTCCCATCTGTTGCAAATACTGTCTATCGCTAGATCAGTAGGGACGTTAGTAAAAAGTGAAATCACGTCGAGGGAAGCAAGAATATAATTGTCATCCAAAAATGAACCGTTCAAACAATTAACAAGTTGAAAACTCTTTAATGTGGCTACTGGCTTTAGGAATACTGGAAGAAATTATGTTGTGTAAAAATCTGGCTAAGTTATGTAAAGGTCCATCAATTGACGAAACTATTATTCTTAACGGATGGTTTTGTTTGTGAATCTTAGGAAGTCCATAGGCTCTCGGAAGTACTCCATCGCTAACATAGAGAAACTTATAATAAGCGGGGGTGATGTATTTCAAATTTTTCCATCTAGTAAGCAATGTTCTCGTATTTCTCGTAAGGGAGAGGATGGGATCTTTTTTTATTCTAGTGTAAGTATCCGTATCTGAAAGTAATAATTCCATCTTTTTTATGTAATCGGAAGAGTTCATGGCAACAGTTATGTTTCCTTTGTCAGCTCTAGTAAGAAGAATGTCAGGATTGTTGTAGAGAAAGACTTTGGTTAGTGAGAGTTTATTGCAAATGACTTTGTCTAAGTACGAAGAAGAAAAACTAGAGACTGAGTTTATCTCATTGATGATGGGGATAGAGCGATTTATAATGTATGTTTGTGTGGGAGCAGGGAGGCATTTGATATTATTTTCTATGCTTTTAATGAACTCAAATAAAATTTTTTGTTTATTATGATAAGGAAGTGCAAAATTGTCGCCCAACTGTAAGAGATGTATAATGTCAGGAGGGAAAAAGGTAGAAGAAAGATTAACAAACCAATTATTTCTTATGGAATTAAGGGAGGACTGTGTTGTAGAGTTAGGAAAGGAATGAGGAGAGATAAAGATCTCATGAGGTTGTGCATTGCAAGGTAAAGGTACAGAAGAAAAAGTGAAGATATTATTGGTAGTTTGATTATTGATTGTGTGGTTAATTTGAGAGGAATTGCGAATTGGAGTGGAGTCTGTGTAAAAATAGTGAACCGGTTTAATCTGCTTGATTTTTTCTTTCATCTGTTTGTCAAGTAACCATGACATTTTCCTGGTAATAGAGTTATGATTGAAGGACTCGAAACGAAGTAAGGATCTGTTTTGTCTAAGGAAAAATGAGTTATAAGTATGGAAAGGTAAACATTGAGAAACACTGCGCACTGTCCGGAAAATTTGTGTGCGGAGATATTCGATTTGTCAACAAGTATCAAACAGCAAACTCAATTTTTTAGATACCACCATTATCAACAACAATGGTCTTATCGAATTTGATTGGTACCATAAGCCCACCTTTTCGGGGCGTTATTTGAACTTTAACTCTTGTCACCCCTCGTCTCAAAAGCGTGGTACCATTATGGGACTTATCGACCGAGCCTTTTTGCTTTCTCATCCAAGGTTTCACGAAAAAAATCTAAGATTTATTGTTGGCATTCTTTTGAACAATGATTACCCTCTTGATTTCATTTTCAACACAATGCATGAACGTCTAAAAAGTCTCTTTTTCAAACAAACAAAAAAACAAATTTCGAATAATACTCTAGACGACGCCGCTTTTAAAAAATGGTTTACCGTTCCGTATTTTCCGTCACTTTCTATCAAATTTAAAAATATTTTCAGGCAATCAGACACTCATTTATCATACTACAGTATTAATAAACTGAACAAATTTATCAAAGTTCAGAAGGATGCCCTCCCGCGTTTCTCAACGAGTAATGTGGTCTACAGGATTTGTTGCCGGGATTGTGACGCATCATACGTGGGACAAACCGGTAGACAATTAAAAACCAGAATACCCGAACATCGTCTCCACATCAATAGAAATAGTTCCTCCCACTCTGTGATTACTGACCATAGAACTCAAAATAATCACGACTTTAATTGGGATAATGTTGAGATCTTGGATCACGAAAGATTTTATCATAAACGACTCGTTTCGGAGGTTCTATACATTAGCCAACAACGCCTCGGCTTAAATCTCCAATCAGATACCGATTTTCTGCACCACGCTTACTTGCCTATCGTAAGCAATGTTTAGCCTTCGGTTTCCTTCCTTGGCTGGTTACATTGTTTACGATAACGGCTCCGATCTACATACGTTGCGACCTTCTTTTCATTTCGTTTCTAACTTTACGTTGACTGCAATGTTCTTACTTTAATTCCGAGATGTGCTACTCTCCGGTTTTATATTGTATTGCTGCAACTTTTTTATTCTGTACTTGTCTCGACTACTGCGGAGCTTAAGGTGAGCTTTCTCCTTTTTCCTTTCTGTAACGATAAACTTATAACTTTTTCGATTTTAGTTGAATGTCCACCGCAACCGGGTTTATTTGCTCGCTTGCCATGACATCTCTCCAGGAAGGGAGTTTGCTGCTTCGATCTCCGCAGGAATAGTTTCATTTTATTAATAAACGCTGAAGATGGCCCAAATGAGGGGCCGAAACGTTCGTCATATGTAAATACACGCCTAAACTTTATTGCGCTCCACGTTCTGCGCTGACTCTCATCGCCGTTTTTAATGTTGACATTTTCACGAGTCTCAATACATTATTGATATATATTTTTTTTAATGACAGATATCTTTATATATATATATATATATATATATATATATATATATATAAAGATATCTCTCTATGTCATTATATTTATATATATGTCATTATATTATGTCATTATATTATGTCATTATATTTATATATATATATATATAAAGATATCTCTCTATGTCATTAAAAATATATAATTAAGTTTATTTGAATAAACTTTAAAGAAACCGTACACGATCAGCAATACTGATCATTATTATTGAATCAATAATAATGACACATTACGCATCAGTATTTTTGTGACCGTACACTATCAGTTTTAGTATTAATATTTTGCTCAGTATCTCTCTCGGTGTGCTCTTTATTCAGTAAAGATCTTGTAAAACAGATTTCGAAAAAAAGACGTCTTGCAATAAGTAATATTAGCATTTACAATCACAAAACGAAATCTTGGTAAATGTGCAGAATTTGGGCCTCCTTACCGATTTCGTTGAACTTAGGCTTGATCGACGCGTTTTTGCACAAAACGACCGAATCTGGCAGAAAAAAGTGTCGTTCTGCCCCGCGAAGCAAGATATTAAACGTTAAAGTTGACAGTAATCAGGTTATGATTCCTGTCATACCGACGAGCTGTAGCGACTACGAACATGCCCTGCAGCCATATGCGCATGCTCAGTGGCCGCATGCGCATGCAGCAGATCACGTGACAACTGTTTGGTTGGTAAGTCAGAAGTGTAACATAATTCGAAATGATATTCTTTCGGCGTATAGATTAGTGACGCTTTAAAAGTATTTAAGTGTTTAAAGCGCGTCAACTAACCTATGTAGATTAGTAACGCGCTTTAAAAGTATTTAACTGTTTAATGATTTTCGTTAAAGTAGGGCACACACACACGTGTGTATGTCCTGCTTTATAGAAGTTGTGATTTTCGTTAAAGCAGGACACACACACGTGTGTATGCCCTGCTTTATAGAAGTTGTAATTTTCGTTAAAGCAGCTAGGGCACACACATGTGTGCCCTGCTTAGGTTAGTTGACGCGCTTTAAACACTTAAATACTTTTAAAGCGCGTCACTAATCTATACGCCGAAAGAATATTATTTCGAATTATGTTACACTTCTGACTTACCAACCAACCAGTTGTCACGTGACCTCTTGCATGCGCGTGCGGTCACTAAGCATGCGCATATGGCCACAGGGCACATTTACCGAAATCTTTACCTTTGTTCATTCCATCATTCTTGCCCGTACACAATCAATAATACTATTCAGTATTTTTCAGTACTGACAGTATTACTGATCGTGTACGGTCTCCTTTATACAGACAATAAAATGATGAAATAGAAGAGAAATAAAATAGAGAAATAGAAATTTTTAAAAATATAAATTTGATATTTAAGATACCTTTTTTCTTTGTCGTTTTTGCTTCCTCGTCCCTTCTCTATCTCTCTCTTCTCTCTCTTCTTTCTCTCTCTCTCTCTCTCTCTCTCTCTCTCTTCCTTGCAATCAGTTTTTGACTAATTGCAGAAAAACTGTACAATATCTCTTCTGATGTATGTATGTAGAGACGAGTATGTTAACCACACAAACTGTCAAAACGTAATCGCTTGCGGCAGTCGCAAATCGAAGTGATTCGTATCAAGATCGAGATTGAGTTTCAAGACAACCAATCAGCATTGCAGAAAAGAGAATATTGCATGTCGTTTTTATAAAAAAAATATATAAAAAGAAAGAACGCAGCTAGGTAATTATAATTATTCTTCCTTTATATATATATATATATATATATATATATATATATATATATATATATATTTATATATTCATATATTATATATCTATATATATGTAACTGATAAAAAATAAACTTGAAACTTACCTTTGATATAAATTTTCACGAGTTTTCGACCCGTCCTTTCATCAGCCGTCGCAACAAAGAATCCATGATACTATATATAAGTCTGTTCTATTTAGCTGAACTTTTTGCACAGTTCAGTCTTTCTCTCTCTATCGTGAAAATAAAAAGAAGAAAGATAAACCGTGCAAGAAGTTTAGCTAAAAAGAACAGGCCTTATTATATATAGTAATTAGTAATGTATAATAAGGAAACACTATTATCACACTAATATCACTTAATTACTATTATTACGTCGTAAAGTGAGTAACATTAATGAAAAACGTTTACGAAGTAATAAGCTCATCTAATTATCTGTTTTTAGGTCGATATTTATTATAATCGGATCTTATTTCAAAGTCGTCTTAAGTAATATCTTAAGATGCTAATACAGCTTTGTGATTGGCTTGTAACATCTTAAGATTGTGCCTAAAACAATTTTAAATATAATAGTAGGGGAGCCCAATAGGGGATTTTGGGATTTACTCGAGCGCGACAGATTAACATATAGGGGGATACCTTGCACCCTGTTGAGTACCTCCACTATATATAAGCCCTTAATATAGGATCACGCGTCTAGGGCAGCCGATCAGAATAGTGAAAAAAATCGATCGTTAGAAATACTCGAGCGCGTCAGATTAAAGTAAGGTGGGTTAATAATATGCTGAAAAGTGTGCATTTCAATAATCTGACGATTTGAGCGTGACGTAAGGAAGTGGGAGGGTCACAAACTTGCAAAAAAAAACGTCACCTTGACATTCTCGAGCGCGGTCGAATTTTTTTTTATTTTGAAGGAAATAATTCAAGAATAACGGAAAAAATATAATCTGCCGATTTCCACAAGCCAAAGTAGCAAAAATCGTCAGAAAAGTTTAGTGCGTGCAGCTGCAGTGAAGCATGTATTCCCCACTCCGCGCCGCTGTGGACAAAATAAACTTGAAAAAATTGTGAAATTTACGTCAGTGACAATAAAAAAATGCCTTACGGTTTTGGAGTATCGTCGGAGCAAACCGGTCCTCAGGAAATCACAGACAACGTACGATAATGTTGAACTTTCGGCTGAAAATTCATTAAATGAAGGACATCACGCGCAGTGTTATAAGTTATTCACAGCGATTAAAGTACCTTATAATTTTCCAAATCTCGAGCAACAGGAAAGTGCAGCGGAATGCGATAATGCACCGGAAGTTTCTGAGGAGAGTTCCGAATCGTATGTTCCTGTTACTTCCACGACAACTCAGGGTGCTGGTACATCGACAGACGAGTAAGTGCTCACTTATAATATATTATTTTTACTTTTAAAAGCTTTTTATTTTTTTATTGTATTAATAGTGGGTTTTCCGGAAACTTAATGCAAAAATTTTACGGTACATTTTTATCAAACGCGACTGATGATGAAATAATAAAATGTTGTGAATATTTTTTTTTTATTACTCTTAACATAAAAAATAAATTTTTTTTTAAATATTAAAAGTAAATTTTTAATGTTATTTAATATAATTCTTAGAATAAAAAAAATTATTATTTTTAAGAAACATTATAAAATATATTTTATATAAAAAAATTGTTAAAATCGTTATAAAATACTTAAAAGAACTATTTTTTAATGCTATAAATTCAGTTTCATGTTATTAATTATCAGGTTTCTTATTGAGAAAATATTTTCAGAGCGGGAATATCAAGCAACTTTGAACGAGACTTCGAGGGTTTTAATGATACCTTTCGCACCGACAAGCCTGTCAGTAATGACAATTTACCATCAGTAAAATGTTTTATTTGCGAAAGTTTTTTTTTATTTAACTATTTTTTTCTGTATATATTATAATTGAAAGAAATAGATTTTTTTATTTGCATTCTATTTTCCATGCATTTTATTTGTCACATTTAGTAATTTAAAAAAAAATTTTTTTAATAAAAAAATTTTTTTTTTAATTCGTCAGATTAAGAAAATCCCTCCAAATAATCGTCAGATTATAGGTCAGCACGACTAGTACATCAAGCTGAATCACCTGTATAATAATCTGACGCACTCGAGTATTTCAAAATGTCGATTTTTTTTGCATTATCAAGAAGCCGCCATGAGCTTGCGTCATGTCCGAATCGTCAGTCTTTTGAATGGGAGCTTCTTTCGGGTTCACTTAAAGGGATGCTGGAGCCGTAGCCGAACTCGATCAGCGTCGATAAAGAAGTGCTCACCGATTCTTACATATACATACAGACCACCGGAAATAAGTTGGCGCTGCAAGTTCATATTTTTTAATTTACTATAGCTCAAACGATTGCTCCCTAATTGCTCCCTCAGAATTGACGATTGCTCCCCTTTTAAGATTATTATTTTTTGAGATATTTAATAAAAACGAAAAATTTCTAATTTTTATTGAAAAACATATTTATAATAACTCTATGCAACTTTATAGGGCATAGAACGATTGCTCTTTCATTGCTCCTTATTGTTCCATCATAATTTTAATGATTTATTGCATTTTTATTGAAAAAATAACAAATTAATCATTTCACTATCGGCCGCCTATTGTAACTATGGCTCGGCAGCGCATGCGCATGCTACCATAACTATGCGCATGCGCGATGGTATCTGTTAGAGCTTTTACGGATACCATAGCGCATGCGCGTATGGCTTCTGCTTTCTGCTCATGGCTCCTGCAATTTTATGTGCTTCCATCTTAACTATTTCTCGCTTCGCTCTATTGGGATTTTTAATCGCTCCATTCGTATAATTAATTTTGTATGATATTTTAGCAGAGAACTGTTTATTTTCTTGGAAAAATACATTTCTCACAGTCTTCTGCAAGTATATCCAACATAAAACGATTGCTCCTTAATTGCCCATCTGTCAGCATTGTGCATGAGCCCTTATTGACGTTAGGCTTAGTTTCCACGCGTCGCGTCATCTGTCGTTAAAGCCTCTTGCACAATGCCAGGCAACAGGCAATAGGAACAGGGAATAGAAATCAGAAATCATGTATAAATGCAGAATAAACAGTGACACAATCAATAGACACAGAGTTTCAGTCACGTTGGAAATTCTGTGCCTATTGCCTGTTGCCAACCAATCATAGCATTCGAACTTTTTAGGTTGTAATTAACGATTTTTTTAGTTATTTCCTGTTCCTATTGCCTGTTGTCTGGCATTGTGCAAGAGGCTTTAACGACAGATGACGCGACGCGTGGAAACTAAGCCTAACGTCAATAAGGGCTCATGCACAATGCTGACAGATGGGCAATTAAGGAGCAATCGTTTTATGTTGGATATACTTGCAGAAGACTGTGAGAAATGTATTTTTCCAAGAAAATAAACAGTTCTCTGCTAAAATATCATACAAAATTAATTATACGAATGGAGCGATTAAAAATCCCAATAGAGCGAAGCGAGAAATAGTTAAGATGGAAGCACATAAAATTGCAGGAGCCATGAGCAGAAAGCAGAAGCCATACGCGCATGCGCTATGGTATCCGTAAAAGCTCTAACAGATACCATCGCGCATGCGCATAGTTATGGTAGCATGCGCATGCGCTGCCGAGCCATAGTTACAATAGGCGGCCGATAGTGAAATGATTAATTTGTTATTTTTTCAATAAAAATGCAATAAATCATTAAAATTATGATGGAACAATAAGGAGCAATGAAAGAGCAATCGTTCTATGCCCTATAAAGTTGCATAGAGTTATTATAAATATGTTTTTCAATAAAAATTAGAAATTTTTCGTTTTTATTAAATATCTCAAAAAATAATAATCTTAAAAGGGGAGCAATCGTCAATTCTGAGGGAGCAATTAGGGAGCAATCGTTTGAGCTATAGTAAATTAAAAAATATGAACTTGCAGCGCCAACTTATTTCCGGTATACAGACCGCAGCCAAACTCGATCAGCGTCGATAAAGAAGTGCTCACCGATTTTTACACATACATACAGAGCACCTAACCTTGCATTGCCTTGCATCTTCCACTGGTCTAAGTAATATCTTTTTTTTAGGCTTCAAATCTTACTTCTAATTGCACGATGTTATTCCTGACAGTTTTTTGTAGAGGGCTGTACCACTATTTTCTATAAAAAAACTGCAGAATTTTTGTATAAAGCAAATACTGTCGTCAGGTTAGGACAATATTTATAAAAATAAAATTTTTTTTAGTTTATCAGAAAAAATGATGTACAGCCCTCTACATTTTTGTGCGTACTTTAATTGTGTAAAGGGATTTTCTATTCTGTTCAGCCAATTCAAAGATATTCCTTAGACCGATTATGTCGGTATCGCTGTCACTCCAGGATCCCCTTAACATCCCCTCTAAATATCTGACGCGCTCAAATAAATTTTTTTTTCCCGTTTTCAACCCTTCCGTACAGCCACCCTCACCATGCAAACCGGCAGATTAACATACCTCCAATATCAGAGACACGTGGGGCATATACTATCAATATCTGACGCGCTCGAGTATTTTCATGTGACTATTTTTTTTTACATTTTTAAAAACCTGTAGACGCTTCCCCCACCGGTGAAAGGGTGTACATTATATAACCTTTTTTTCTTTCTACAATCTAATCTTCAAAATCCAATAGGTTCCTACGACGCTCGAGTAAATCCCCATTTAGCCTTCTGGGCTCCCCTACTATAAGATTTGAGACTATGAATACCGGCCTTAAAAAGAAAATGTTAAATCTATAGTATTATTTCTTCCTTTTTTCTACGATTCTGATTGGTTTTCTAGTACTATTGATTTATTGATTAGTAAAATATATTCGATTATACATTCCAAGCACCTTCTAAAAGGAAAAGTGATGAAAATACCTTACAAGAAATATTATACAAATTAGAACTTTATTATTATTAACAATATATATTATAATTTACAATATACAAATATAATTAACTTTAACACTTTTATTTCAGATATTACCAAAAAAGAAATTATCAAAATAAAAATTCATTTACTTAAAATATATTTTACAATTAGTTATACATATATTTTAGTTCTATGAAAATCTAGATCTTGAAAATCGCTACGTTGAGTTCAAGCGCCCGCCATTTTGTAAAAAATCAATATTTTTAAAATCGGCTACGACACGCCAAAGATAATAGTATCTATTTTTATTTTCTGTTTGATTTTTTTGTTTTAGATGATTTTTGACGAAGCGCCGCTGGGTACCGTCTTTTTTTACGGTACTCCGTAGACGACTCCAGTGTACTCCGTGAATTTGCAACATTTTTTAATAAAAAAAATTTAAAAAATTTTTGAAAGTGTGTATTTTTAACTACAAAAAACCCCGACTTGACAATTCCAATAGTTCCCCTGAAAAAAATTCCCGAAAATTATCTTTTTTTTCGTTTCTAGGTGTATATATTCCCCCTTAATATATTTCAGATATATATTTTATTTTGAAAGTTCTTATTTTAGTTATAAAAAGAATTATAAATATAAAATGTTAAATGTGTTAAATGTTTATTAAATAATTTATTAAACAATATAATTGTTAACAACTTCAAAAAATTACTCGATCCCACTGGCCATTACTTCTTTATTCTTCCTCTTCACAACGTTTCGGCCTCAATCAGGCCCTTTTCAAGTGAGATGTTATACATTATACATCAAGCAACAACCAAATCACGTGTCGCCAGAGACGTCGCGTCCAAACCACATCGTGCGCACGCCAAAACTAAAAACGAATATGTCAAACAAATATGTCAAAAATGTCAAAAATATATAAGAACCAGAAGGAATGTCAGAATTAAAACGTAGCTTACATAATTGTTGCATCGAAGGAGTGAGATTGTAAAACTCACAAACATCGCTAGCGTAACCATGAAGAAACTTATTTTCTCCACACGGTCCGCAACGTGCCATATTCAAAGTCGCACTGGCACAAATCATACACAATGACAAATTACATTACAGTTAAGCCGTGTTCCCAAAATACCGCAGGACAGGCTAAGATCAAACAAGTTACCGTGTTCTGAAAGTATATAAAAACAAACCGAAATCCTAGCCTCAATGACTCGATCGTATATTGCGGGCAAATTCTCCGCGACGTCTGGCGACACGTGATTTGGTTGTTGCTTGATGTATAATGTATAACATCTCACTTGAAAAGGGTCTGATTGAGGTCGAAACGTTGTGAAGAGAAAGAATAAAGAAGTAATGGCCAGTGGGGTCGAGTAATTTTTTGAAGTTGTTATTTATATGTACTGGCGAACCTAATATACTGAATATAATTGTTGTTCAATCATTATTATAATTATTTAAAAAATTTGGTAATTATGCAGTTTAGGGGAAGCACCTCCGATAACCTTAACCTTGACATACGTTGTCAAGGTCACCCTCCTGAGTGACCTTCAGAAGGTTTTAGCCGTCGTTCGCTATTCGTTAAAAAGTTATTAACAAAAAAGTTTGGAAAATATAGCAGCTATTTTGAGTATTGGAAGGCATAAATAACTAATATATACGTGTGTGTGCCCTGCTTTAAAGAAAATCACAACTTCTATAAAGCAGGACATACACACATGTGTGTGTGCCCTGCTTTAACGAAAATCACAACTTTTATAAAGCAGGACATACACACATGTGTGTGTGCCCTGCTTTAAAGAAAATCACAACTTCTATAAAGCAGGACATACACACATGTGTGTGTGCTCTGCTTTAAAGAAAATCACAACTTTTATAAAGCAGGGCACACACTCGTATATATTAGTTATTTATGCCTTCTAATACTCAAAATAGCTGCTATATTTTCCAAACTTTTTTCGTTAATAACTTGCTGTGTTAGTTATTCTATGATAAGGATACGTCGGGACCGGGATGGGAGATCAATCGCGGTAACAGAGACAGATCGCTAATTAACTTCACTGCGGATAGATATATTTATTGCGTACGTTACAAAGCTCGCGTGTATTGCCGGTCGTGATTACACAGGACAGTGCAGAGCGGAAGTTGCGATGAGCGCAACGGTCGCCTTTTCGTCGATATACATTCATCGCGAGATATCGATCAAACTCCCGATAATCATGGTCGACACGACGCCGGATGGCGCCACTCGGACTGAGTGGGCGCATGCCCGCGGGAACTTAACTTCCCAACACGCCCCCTCAATGCGCACACGGCCAATCCCTCCGGAACTATGATGCGCTGACAATTCCGAGGCCCTCGACGCAGCTCTAATGGTTGGTGGCCGGCAGTGCCTTCGTCAGTATGTCGGCCACCATTTCGTTGGTGGGTACATGCTCCAACGTGCATCCCTTCTGGGTAAGGAGGATTGCATCCCCTTCTTGAGCGATCTCGAGCCCAAGGCAACGTTTGGCTATGCCGAGGTCCTTGATCTCGAAATCCTCCATCAAGCCTTGTTTGACTTCCATCATCCACTGCTCATTTCGGGAAGCCACCAATATGTCGTCTACATAGATCAGTAGGAGAAGTAAATCCTCCCCACGACGTGCTTGATATAAGCACGGTTCTCCGTGCGTCGGCTCCATGCTCTTGAGTTTTTACTTCAGACGAATGTGCCACTGTCGACCGGCTTGGCGTAGACCATATAGGGCCTTCTTCAATCGACAGGCATCTCCGCCCGATCTTAGGATCCTTATCATCGTCTCGGCTCGAATCTTCATCTCAGGAGTGATGCTCTTCTCGAGGACCAACCGCTCGAGCGTCTCCAGCAGTATATCCGGAACATCCATGATAACATCCTCAAGGTTTCCGTTCAGATAGGCTGTGACAACATCAAACTGCCAGATGGATAGATTAAGCTCGGCTGCTAGGGCTAGCAGCAGTCTAATTGACTCAAGTTGAGCCACAGGTGCAAACGTGCGGTGGTATTCAATGCCGAACCTCTGGCTAAACCCCTTTGCAACAATTCTGGCCTTTCGCCTCTCGATGGATCCATCTGTGGCATACTTGTTTGTCAGAACCACCCGGCAGCCCAGGTTTTTTAATGACGTCCCAAGTATCATTTTTCACCAGACTTTCCACCTCGGACAATATGGCATCCTTCCATTCCTCACGTTCCTTACTGGACATTGCCTCGCGTAAAGACACCTCAGCGATGCCGGCAAACATCTCCTGTAGAGGCTCCTGCGGCAGGGTCGCATCGAGGAAGACGTCATCGTCCAGCTCGTCGTTGATTATTTCCACCGGTACATCAATATGATCCGGTTCGCTATCTGTAAATGTCTGATATTCTTTACGAGGGCGCCCCCTTCCACCGGTACGTATTATCCTAGGCCGCCCACGCGCTCGCCGGGCGCTTCCTGTGACAAACGGCGGTGCGGGTCGATCTGGAGTGGGTGGAGACAATGGCGAACCGAGAGCACCTTGTCGCTGCTGAGGTGCCGGTCCAGGCAGATCCGGAGCGACATCCCCGCCTGAGGGCTTTTCGACCCTCAATAACTCATTAACTTCATGTTCATCGGCCACACCTTCGGGCGCCGCTTCAAGGAACTTAACATCTCTTGCGACGATAGCCTTTTGCTCCTCAGGCATCCACACGCGGTATCCCTTGGACTCTCGTGGGTAGCCAATGAGCACCCCTTCGGCTGACCTAGGCGCGAACTTGTCCTTCGTTGGGTCCTTGTCGAGAACGAACACTTTCGTCCCGAACATCCTGAGGTGATCCAGCTTCGGTAACTCGCCTGTCTATTTCTCGTAGGAGGTGAGACCTCTCAAACTACTGGACGGACAGCGATTCCGTATATGGCAAGCGGTAGCGACCACATCAGCCCAGAACATCGAGGACAAACCGGACTGCAGCATTAAACAGCGCGACATATCCAGGAGAGTTCGGTTCATGCGCTCGGCGACCCCATTTTGCTAAGGGGTGCGAGCGACCGTCAACCGTCGCTTAATCCCGAGATTCGCCAATAGAGAATTCATCTCGTCGTTGAGGTACTCTCTACCGTTGTCGGACTGCAAGGCCTTAATGCTTTTCCCGGTCTGTCGCTCAACAAAGTCTTTGTAATGACTGAATGCATCACATACCCCGCTCTTCTGCTTGACGAAGTACACCTCGAACTGTCGTCTATGAATGTGACAAAAAATCTGGCACCATTCGCTGACTGGATACGAAGAGGGCCAACAACATCAGTGTGCACGATACTTAACACCTCGGCACACGTTGGGTCCCCTCTCGGAAATGGAAGAGCAGTCATTTTTCCCCGCAAACAAATCGCACACTGCTTCAGGTTATTGACTTCCTTCGTGGATGGCGACGCTTGATCGAGACGGTCCATAACCTTAACCAGGTCCCTAGAGTTCAGATGTCCCAATCGTTTATGCCACTTCCACAAATCGAAACGTCGAGGGGCGCTGGCGGCCCCTGCGCAGTCGACCTCTTCCTGAAGGTAATATAGGTTACCCCGTCGGCGAGCCTCTATTCTCACATTTCCATCCTCATCGGTAACCAGCGCTGAGTCTCTACGGAACATGACCGTGTGGCCTCTGTCAGTAATTTTTGCCACGGAAACTAGGTTGGTCCTTAAGTCTGGAACAAAAAGTGTGTTCTGAAGTTCAACCACGCGACGACCCTGGTTACCTAATATTGGTATCTTCACGGGTCCTTTTCCTTCCACAATCGTTGAAGCTTGACTCGCCAGGTTGAGTCTGCCCGTCGTCGAAGAGTCAATCTTGTCAAAAAGGTCCTTCTCGCCACACAGGTGCGCGGTGCATCCGCTGTCCAGGATCCATGCGTGCTCGCCCACGGATTCGCTTGAGACTCGGCAGCTATTTTCGAAGGTAGAGTGGTGAGCCAAATAAGTGTCGTCAGCCGCGTTAGCAGCCGGCTTAGCCGAAGGGTGACTCGTGGGCTTCCGCTTCGATTTATCGGAGAATTCGCCCGAAACATCCGGGCAATCAGGAGATTTATGCCCCGGCTTTCCACACTTGTAACACACGATCCCGGGTGCGTCTTCGTTAGAGCCTTTGTGCTCCACCTTCCCTTTACGTCGCCTCGGCAGGCGTCTTCCACCTCGGCTGGTCGCGAGAGCACCGGCCGCTTCAACCACTGCAGACTGTGCCCTGACGTCATTCTCTTCCAGAATTTTCACCTTGAGGGCCTCGGCGGTGGGAAGCTCGTCGCGTGACTCAATCGCGCATCTAAAATTCTCATAACTTGGTGGAAGACTATATAATAACATGATGGACAATAAATCACCATTAACTTGCACATCCATAGCCGAGAGTTTGTCGACTGCATTAAAGAATCTGTTCATATGGTCTCTTACGTCTCCACCGTCCACCAAGCGCTGCAAAATAAGCTGCTTGAGCAGGGTCGCCTTCCTGGTCCTCTCGACGCGTAGATTGACTCAAGTTTGAACCAGACCTCTCTTGAAGACGTCAAATGTCGAACCTGCGGAAGCTCTGACGGATGAATGGCCAAAATCAAGTCCGATTGTGCCTTTTGGTCGTTCTTCCGCCATTGTGCTTGCGCTGCTGCGCTCGCGGCTACGGCCGAGGCAGTGGTATCCGCCGGTTGCGGGAGGTAACACTCACCGCTTACATACTCCCACAGATCACCCTTTATTAGCACGGCTTCGATCTGCATTCGTCACGTGTCATAGTTGTCCTTCGTCAAGAGTTCAATTTTAGCCGGGTTCACCATAGTCATTGTCCCTCACGGCAAAAACACGTGATCACTTTACACGCACGTGGCAACGCGAAAAGATCGAGAAGCACGCGGTAACGCAGTCAGTAACGCGATGTCGAACAACACGCAGTAACGCAATCACACGTTACTTGGTTCTCACCACAAGCACGCGGCAATGCGATTCTATCACAGCACGTGGCAACGCAACCTCAAAGTTCGATCGCGAGATCAATCGCACCTCGCGCGTCCTGGGCCCATAACCTGATAAGGATACGTCGGGACCGGGATGGGAGATCAATCACGGTAACAGAGACAGATCGCTAATTAACTTCACTGCGGATAGACATATTTATTGCGTACGTTACAAAGCTCGCGTGTATCGCCGGTCGTGATTACACAGGACAGTGCAGAGCGGAAGTTGCGATGAGCGCAACGGTCGCCTTTTCGTCGATATACATTCATCGCGAGATATCGATCAAACTCCCGATAATCATGGTCGACACGACGCCGGATGGCGCCACTCGGACTGAGTGGGCGCATGCCCGCGGGAACTTAACTTCCCAACATTCTATATAATTACCAATAATTTTATAAAGTATTATAATGTATATTTTATTCATTGATATTTTTAGTCATGGGATACATAATAGACATTGTTTCAAAAAAAGCGTCTATTCGTTCGTTAAAATCAAATGCTCGTTTGAACATGAATTCCGCTAAATAATGGTTGAAGTGATATTCTCTACGGCCATATTGAGGAATAACTCCACGAATATCTCTCCATACTCGTTCAATGTTCTGTGTATGAACACCCGTATGTGAATCAACAAAACTTTCCGTATGATTCACTGTATAATGTTGGTATATGTTCTTATCGATTAGTTGATAAGCTTTCCAACAATCACTATAAATTATT
This sequence comes from Temnothorax longispinosus, assembly GCF_030848805.1. NCBI lineage: Eukaryota > Metazoa > Arthropoda > Insecta > Hymenoptera > Formicidae > Temnothorax > Temnothorax longispinosus. The sequence goes on along the minus strand of NC_092365.1, from coordinate 12,076,807 downwards.
GATCCAGGAGCAATATACTTTTGAATCAATGGCAGTAATATTTCTGCTTTACGGGATTCAACTGGCACAACAAACATTTTTTTGTATTACGTTGTACACCACCGAAAAGCCATTGTCCTGTGATTAGTCGTCCGCGATGATATTTACGACGTCCAAATTTAGCCTCATCGATTTCTACAACGATATTTGGACCGCCAATTTGCTCCTCATTACGCAACAGCCAATGTGCCAAAAGCTATATAAAAATACGTGTCATTTACTATTTCAAAGATCATTATAATAGCAGCATTAATGTAGAAAATAAAAAAATATACTTCTCGACAAAAATTTATCCAATCAACTGCCGTGTGGGCTGCAATAGCCAGTTCTCCTTGTAAAAATAACTGTCGTGGAGAATTTAATAGCAGAAAATAACAAATTAAACGACAAATTTTTGGCAAATTTAGTGTAGCTCTTTCAAACCACGTATTCGTTAGAGCACTGATTTTAAAATTGCACATTTTTCTCACTTGTTTTCTACCACGGATTTGTTTGTGGTACATACCACCGCAATGAATAACGAGTGATTGCTGTTCCGTGTTTAAGTGCACAATTGTGTTGCACCGAGGACACTTTATTCGATCACGAATAACTTTTTTCTCTGCCATATATCTAATTAACTCTTCGTAATTATGCGTTAAGTGAAGAAACTCATGAAATACCATAGTGAAACGAAAATTAGAATTACTGTACCGTTCTGATAATCACTGACAACTGAAAGAGACGTAGCGAAATATAAACACAGAATCATAAACAGTAATACTATCCCTACTCCTATTATAGGAGTTTATACTTCTATGTAAACATAGCTTTACGCGAGATTCCTTTTCAAATATATGTATATATGTTACGGGCAATTTGATTAATCCGGTCATTATGCATAATGGCCGGGCATTATGCATAATGCCCGCTTCTTTCGGGCCATTTGAATAATAAAAGCAAAAATGTTCAAATTAATCAAACTGACCGGTCATTATGCATAATGCCCACAGACAAGTGGGAAATGTGATTAACATATTAAAATATCTTTCTAAAAAGAATGGCAGTCTGTCTATAATTTCAACTTTCTTACTTACAATGAGTTCATGCACTAAAATATTTTATATTTTGTGTTTAAACATAATTTATAACAGACAAATTAATAAATTATTTGGTAAATGTGCAGAATAGTGGCCTTCTCACCGATTTCGTTGAACTTAGGCTTAATCGACGCGTTTTTGCACAAAACGACCGAATCTGGCAGAAAAAAGTGTCGCTCTGCCCCGCGAAGCGAGATGTAAGTTAGTGACGCGCTTTAAACAGTTAAATATTTTTAAAGCGCGTCATCTAACCTATGTAGGTTAGTGACGCGCTTTAAACAGACATAGGTTAGATGACGCGCTTTAAAAATATTTAACTGGGTAAATTTGAAGAATAGTGGCCTCCTCACCGATTTCGTTCAACTTGGGCTTAATTGACGCGTTTTTGCACGAAACGACCGAATCTGGCAGAAAAAAGTGTCGCTCTGCCCCGCGAAGCGAGATATTAACGGTTAAAGTTGACAGGAATCAAGTTATGATTCCTGTCATACCGACGAGATGCAGCGACTACGACCATGCCCTGCGGCCACACGCGCATGCTCAGTGGTCGCACGCGCATGTAAAACTGCGCCAATTTTAAATGAATCAATCGTGCAGAATAACCAAGCATCTCGATTCAAGCAGTTAGGTCTCACGCTGGGAGTTTCATTAGTTTAATTATGCGTGGGAAGCACACACACACACACAACGGGGGGGTGCGAGGGGGGGCCTTCGGCCCTTCCCTCCCCCGCACCCACCCCGCCGGTAGGCTGCGTGGACCTCGCTTTACAACATAAAGTACATGCTAAGTTGTAAAACGAAATTATAAAGTACATGCATGGGGGAGGGTGCAGGGGAGAAAAGCCTTTCTGTTCACGTGCGCTCACGCATGTAAGCCCCCTTGCACCCCTCCATGCATGTGCTTTATAATTTCGCTTTACAACTTAGCATGTACTTTATGTTGTAAAGCGAGGTCCACGCAGCCTACCGGCGGGGTGGGTGCGGGGGGGGGGGGGCCGAAGGCCCCCCCTCGCACCCCCCCCCCGTTGTGTGTGTGTGTGTGTGTGCTTCCCACGCATAATTAAACTAATGAAACTCCCAGCGTGAGACCTAACTGCTTGAATCGAGATGCTTGGTTATTCTGCACGATGTAACTGTTTAATGATTTTCGTTAAAGCAGGGCACATACACGCGTGTGTATGCTGGTGTATGCCCTGCTTTATAGAAGTTGTTGTGATTTTCGTTAAAGCAGGGCATACACACGTGTGTGTGCCCTGCTTTATAGAAGTTGTGATTTTCGTTAAAGCAGGGCACACACACGTGTGTATGCTGGTGTATGCCCTGCTTTATAGAAGTTGTTGTGATTTTCGTTAAAGCAGGGCATACACACGTGTGTGTGCCCTGCTTTAACGAAAATCATTAATATGAACTTTTCATATACCAACTATTCTCTGCTTTAACAATTTTATTTCTGTTTCGTTAACTTCAACACTTAATATCTGTAACATAAATAATTTGTTAAAGCAGAGAATAGTTGATATATGAAAAGTAAATATTTATGTGTACTTTTCATATACCAACTATTCTCTGCTTTAACAAATTATTTATGTTTCGTTAACTTAAACGCTTAATATTTGTAACAGAAATAATTTGTTAAAGCAGAGAATAGTTGGTATATGAAAAATACACATAAATATTTACTTTTCATATATCAACTATTCTCTGTTTTAACAAATTATTTAGTTTTAACAAATATTTAAGTCCGCTATCGCTATCGCCTATTGTGCAAGGGGCTTAAGATTGCCAGGAAAATCAACTCAAATGAGATGATTTATCAAAATGACCATTTAGCATTGGGAAATATGCATAATGACCGGGCAATTTGATTAATTCTTCTCTATTAATCATATTGGCCGAACAAATTGGGAATTATGCATAATGCCCGGCCATTATGCATAATGCCCAATTTATCAAATTGCCCGTAACATATATAGACTACTCAGTTACCGAAATAATTTCACGCTGTGAGGTTGATTTTATGTAGACAATAATTTATATAATATAGCATATTCAATAGACCAAATAAATAAAAATCCTTGGCTTGCGGCTCAAGATGTTGTTGGTGATGCGAAAACTTGGCCTAAATAAGAAAAATGTTTTGGGACAAAAATTTCAATGATCATAATCGGATGATTATAGTGAATTTTGCATATTTAAATGCAATTTCAGAAGATTTTCTACACGACATTTTAACTTTTACCTTGAAAAAAGCATACACAAACGAAAGAAAGCGCAATGTCAAAGATAGGTTTCTTTATTTAAATCACGAGGTGAGTCTTTTAATTTTTGATAACTATATTAAATATATGTATATTTATTAAATGTCTCATAAATTTGTAGGAATTTGGACGAGATCGACGTAGTCGTGTTTATAGTTACCACGTTTATTTCAAAGAAATGTTAGATTTAAATTTCGAACCACGTAAAAATTAATAATATATATATTAAAAAGAGAATAATAAAAGGTAATAATGTATTTACATACTGTTATTTCAATTAAATGATTAAAACAAAGAACAGTTTATGGTTTTGATTAAAGCAGGGAATACTTTATATTTATGCTTTCTAACATATACAATTGTATATATACTTTTCAATATACCAACTATTCTCTGCTTTAGATAACTTTTCTTTCAGTATACCAACAATTCACTGCTTTAAATAATTTCCCTTCGTTCATACATGGACCTATTTCTACATAAATATCAGTCATTTATGTCTATTAGTACTCAAAATAACTGCTATATTTTCTAAACTTTTTTTGTTTATAATTTTTTAATAAAAAACGAGCGACGGCTAAAACCTTTTGAAGGTCACTCAGGAGGGTGACCTTGACAACATATGTCAAGGTCAAGGTCATCGAAGGTGCTTCCCCTAAACTGCATAATTACCAGAAATTTATTAAATAATTAATAAATTAAAAACCTAATCAAGAAATAATAATTAAAATTAATATTAAATTTAAAAATTAAATTAATAAATTATATTTTTATTATTTAGATAATATAAAATTAAAATTGTATTCTTATTTTATTAAATCAAATTAAATTAAATTTATGTATTACACATTATATGTATACACATTAAAAAATTAAAATTATATACATATAAAATTTATTTATATATAATTTTTATTACAAATTTAATTTATTATAAATTTATATTATTTATTTAATTGTCAATGTAGTTATATTATCATTATTTTTTTCTTATAACATCATACTTTCTATGAACATCATCCAATATCTTGTCATCATTTTTATCGCTTACTAATTTAGGCAAAACCTTAAGGAACATTTCCAAATTTTTTACAAGTCTCTGCTTAGTGTAACAAATAACTTCTAAAACAATATATCTACAAATTCATCAATTATCCTTAGTTGCAGAAACCATATTGCAAATATAATATACAGTGTTGAAAAAAAAGGGTAAAATATTTTAAGGGATGATTCCTCAAGGTGCGTACTCACCAACGGAGCGAGGACAAGCGAGCAAGAGCAAGCGTTTGCTCGTTGTTCACAAATGCTTGCTCGTGTTTAATCAAAATGTTTGCCCTAAGCCGCGTACTCACCAACGGAGTGAAGACAAGCGAGCAAGAGCGAGCGTTCGCTCGTGTTCGCAAATTCTCGCTCGTGTTCAATCACAATGTTCGCCCTACGTCCATACAGGCATGAATTCGCTTCTGTTCGCAATTGATCCGAAAAGTGCAGGCAGCGAGCATGTCGTAATTACACGATGAATGGCAAAATATAATAAGTTACTTTGTGCAAGTACTGCTTTTATTGTACTGCATTAACTTAAAAAGCAAGAAAAGAAGGAAAAATAAATAGTGTCGCTGGCATATCCTGCCAGGTATATCCGGTGTGTCTAACCGACAATTATAAGTACTACTCCAATATTTGTATACAGAAGACACGAAAGAAACTGCTCGCCGAACAGTCGAATCAGAGAAACGGTCGTCCACATCGAACAAGAGCGAACACGTCTGTTCTTTGATGTTCCCACATCAGTCGGATCATTCGCGAACACGAGCAAGCGAGCATTTTTCTGCTCGCTCGTACTCGCTAATCCGTACACACCACACGATCATTGAGTGCGAATGCTTGCTCGCTTTTGCTCGCTTGTGGTCGCTCCGTTGGTGAGTATACGCGGCTTAAGAGACAAGAAAAGGAAGAAAAATAAACGATAGTGGCAGACAACAATGTTTAAAAACAGCTGGTATATCCTAATATATTTGATGTGTCTAACCGACAATTATAAGTACTACTCCAATATTTCTAGAAAACACGAAATAAACTGTTCGCCAATTTCTGCACCTAATAAGAACGTAATTGATACCAATCCACCATCTACTTCGACTGGGTACGTACGATTTAAAGCATTTCCTTAATAAAAAATTAAATTCTCTATCTCTCTCCAAAAAGAACCAAAGTCTTTATAAATACAAATAGCTTCTGAAATAAAACTGTTGGATTATGCTCTCCGCAGGGATCGAGATGGTGGTGGTGATTACTAACGAACGACTCTTTATCTGCTGTTATTATAACTCTTTATTCTTGACACAATATAAAACACCGTATATAAGACACGTGTGCACGCGATGAGCTCAGACTATCGTCTGTTGCTTCGTACGACGTGCGCGCCCGCGTTGCTGCGCCACGCAGTGCCCTCTAGAAGGGCGCGAGTGCTCTACTCGCACAAAGCATCTTTCCAACACTCCCTTCCTTTGTGCGAGTAGTGGGCTCGGGTCCTTTAAGTCTCTTTCTTATCTGAAAAATGGCAAAATATTAGTTCCGAGTAAGATTTTGTTTTTAATTGCTCTTAAACTCTAAATTCGCTATATTATCTCTAAGATATGCGAATGCTTCCAAAGGTAACGGTTTAGTCATGATATCAGCTAAGTTTTCTCTAGTTTATATCCATCTAACTTCTACTTTCCCTTGATTTACACATTGTTTGACAAAATCTCCATGAGTTTCTGCCATGTGCTTTCGGTTTCCAGTATCTTCTCTTTTTTTTAAGTTTCTCTTTATTTCCTCTAGTTCATCATCAAACATTTTAAGTTTGTGACTTCCATCTTTCTTAATGCAGTTTCCTGCAGCTATATTATCACACCATATTACTGACGGAAAGAATGTTTCTCCAACAACATGTCTGAGTGACTTGTCCAGTGAAATCACTTCTTGACATGTTTCACTCATTGCTAAGTATTCCGCTTGACATGTAGAGAGTGTGACATAAGTCTGTTTATGACTTCTCCATGCTATCACATCTCCAAATAGCTTGATAATATATCCTCCAGTAGATGTAGAATCAGTACAATCCTTGAAACTTGCATCTGTCAATGCTTCTAGTTCGTTTGTTCTTCCTCTAAATATCAGTCCTCAATTTACCGTTCTTTTCAGATATCTAAATACTCTTTTCACATCTTGCCAATCTTCTTCTGTAGGCTCTAATTGTTTTCTTGCCAAGTAGTTTACTGCAAAGGCTATATCAGGTCTTGTAGCGTTTGCTAGATACATCAAACTTCCAATAGCTTCTCTATAAGGCACTCTTTTGATTTCTTCTTTTTGGATCACATCTTCATTGTTCGATTCTTCTAATCTGGTCCTTTTATTTTTGTTGCTTACCTGTCTAGTGACCATAGGAGTACTTTGCGGTTTACATTCCTCCATATGGAACTTTTTCAGCACACTTTCTGTATATCGTGCTTGATGGATACTCATATATTTGTCTTCTTTATTTCTTTCTATTGTGATTCCTAAAAAGCTCTTTGGTTCTCCAAGATCCTTAGTCTCCAATGTTTCATCTAATTTGCCTTTAATTTCCTCTAATTTCTCTAAGTCATTACTTGCGACCAGCATGTCATCCACATAAAGCAGTACTACTACCATTTTTCCTTTTTTCCTCCATGTGAACAGGCATGGCTCATGTAAGTCATTCTCTAATCCAAGTTTCTTAGCCTCTTCTGAAAATTTCTTATTCCATCTTTTTGGACTTATCTTCAATCCATACAAAGCTCTATTTAATTTACACACCTTGGTTTTCTTGGTGTTTTCATCCACTTCCATTTCCTATAGAATCTCCATATATATTTCTTCTTCTAGAACTCCATTTAAAAACGTAGTCTTAACATCTAGCTGGCAAGCGTATAAGTTATACTTATTTATTATTGCCAATATAGATCTAACCAGTGACAGTCTTGAAACGGGTGCATAAGTCTCTTTTAGATCATACATGTTTCTATCTTTACAACCTCTGATCACAAGTCTTGCTTTGAATCTGGTAGATTCATTTGCCTCTAATTTTCTTTTAAATATCCATTTTGAATCTATTATGTTGGGTCGTTTTCCATTTAATTTCTCTAATGGTCTATCGACAAGTTCCCACACTTAATTAGCATACATAGATTCAAGTTCCTCTTTGACTGCAATTTTCCAGTTTCCTCTTTCGTTACTTGACATAGCTTCTTCATAAGTGACGGGCTCTCTATTCAACGATGCCACAAGACATTGATGTAATTCATTTTCATACTCTATTGTCTGGCACTTATTTGTTTCTACGAAACTATAATTAGCGAAGCTAATATCCTCTATCGGTTTTTGCACTTGATTGTCTCTAATATTCTCTGATAATTCACATATTTCCTCTTAGTTTTACTTCTAGTCATTGGAGCGTTACTCCCTTTTTACCCACTCTTTCGTTTTTGTTCATCTAACTGTATTGCTTGTTTTCTTGGTCTACCTCTTTTTCTTTTCTCTAGTATTAGTGTATCCAACTAATATTCCTCTAATTGCTCTTTTATCAAATTTTGATGTGGGCTTTGGTACTTTTGCATAACCAATGCATCCGAATCTCTTAAGCTGTTCTAAGTGACAGGTTGTCTCTGGTGAAAACTTCTTCAATGGAATTTCATACTCTATAGTTTTGTGTGGAAGTCTGTTGTACGCATGCACAGCAGCGTCAACTGCTAGCTCCCACATACTTTTCGGTAATCCAGAGTCGAACATAAATATTCTTATTCTCTCTTGTAATGTTCGATTGAACCTTTCGGCTACTCCGTTATGCTCTGGAGTGTACGGTGGCGCAAATATTTTTTCTATCTTTTCTCTTTCCAGTTCTTCTCTAAACGCACCTTCCGTGAACTCCTTGCCTTGATCTGACTTTACGTAGTATAGTTTTTCTTCTTTTCCTAGTAAATTTCTGGCATGTATGAGGTATTTCTCTAAAGCCTCTCCAGATTCGTCTTTCGTCTTTAATGTGTATGCTTTCGCCAATAGAATGATCATCTATGAACACAATAATAAATCTCTTTTGTCCTGGATATGAGGTCGGTGTTATCGGACCCATAATATCCGTGTGTATGACTTGAAGTGATCTTTGTGCTTTAGTTCTTGTTTCTCTAAATGGCAGTTTTTCCATTTTTGCCATTATACATACCTCAAATTCTAATATGGAATCATCTAATTCTACTTTTTCTAATCTCTTATCTAATTTCTGTAATCTTTTTAGATGGCTTAGTGATGCATGACTCAATCTAATATGCCATAACATCGCCTTATTTATTCTTCTTGTTTTCTCTGACTTCTCTATTATTGAACTTTCGCACATTTCTTCTATATCCTCTAACGATTGTAGATCTTCTAATTTAACCGTTTGATTGAGTTCTGTACTTGTCTCATTTTTATTCACACTTGTGAGTTCCTCCTCATTCTCCCTCCCAATCGCAGATCCAACATTTTCATACTCTTTTAATTTTCTCTCCGAAATTGAGAATTCATTGTTTTGAATGTTTGTCTGTGATTGTTCAGGAGATTCACAATGTGACACTATCTTTGCTCTACATCTATATACTGCACATTCTACTCTACTATTATTTTCTACATTGTTATTTTTAACCTTAAATTGTATCGTCCAATTAGGTTTATTATAATTTTCTCTAAAAATTATTTTATTTGTTTGTTTATTATATACTTTAAGCAACTTATCATCTAAGTAAATGCTAAAACCAGCCTCTGCTAATTTTCTTAAAGACAGTAGATTCTCTGATACATCTCCTGTTGCTATTACTTCTGTTAATCTAATCTCTTTCTCTTCTTTTTCTCCCGTTCGCAACAAAAGATCTCCTTTACCGTGTATTACAATATTTGCAAATTTATTTTTATTCGCACATTTGATAATCTAATTTTCACACCTTTCAAAGTTTGATAGAATCACGCTTTTATTAACAATAGGATCGGTTGCTCCCGAATCTGCTATAAAATTAATTAATTCTTTTGAATTATCTCTACTCTTTATTAATCTAATCGTACCTGACTCTGATTTATCTTCTTTAGCTTTGGCGGTTATTGTTGCTTTCTTTGCTTTAGCCTTGCTGTCTGGTTTAACTATCTTTCCTCTATTATTTACTCTTTTGGTGCTTGTTTGTTCGGCTTTATTCGGCTTATTTTTATTAAAATTTGTATTTTTATACCTTTTTCCTCTAAATCTTCCAGCCTGTGCTCCGGCGTTTGGACAGTCTTCTCCTTTGTGACCTCTAACTTCTTGGCAATAGTAACAGAACCAAGCTCCTGTTTCAATGAGCGGGCAGTCCTTAGCCATATGTTCTAACTTATTGCACCGGTAGCACTTTACAGGTTTTCCGTCTGCTCCTAATTTCGCTTTCTGTGCTCTAGCCTCTGTTTTCTCTAATTGCTCTTTCTCTATACTCTTTGTTTCTGCTTTTAACTGTGTAATAAAAGATTTTATTTCATCAATATTCAATATTCAATATTTCTTTTTGAGTTGTTTGTCTTCTGATCAAATCGGCATTCCTCAGTTCTGGTACATTAAAAGCTACCGCCTGATAAAATGACCATCTGACGATCTGACGATTTCTTGCTCTGTGAGAGGCACTGCATTCTCACATGATTCATATTCTCTAACTATAGAGTCAAAGCGTTCGCAAAAATCATTTACTTTTTCATCGTTCTTTATTTTAATCTTATAGAGACGAGCTCTTACAGATGTATGAGTTACATTCATTTCATTCTTCTTATATCCTCTTAATTTCTTTAAAATCTCTGATGGATCTTTTTCATGCAAGATTCTCTTATGTTAATTTTCATCTATATGATTAATTATGATATCTCTAACAAAACTTCTTTTTTTGCGATTTTTAATTCCGAAAGATTTTCTGGACCTTTTATACTTGCATCTATTACATCTAGCAAATCATTGTTCATTAACTCTGATTTTAAATAATCCATCCAGAGATCAAAGTTAGATTTCTGTGTAAGCTTATACTCTCTTCTAATATGTAATTTCTGATTATTTAAATCAATTTCTATCGCGTTTTTAAATGCTTCTAAATCTCTACTTTTATCTCTAATTTCGGCTGAGCAGATTGCTTCTTCTACTTTTCTCTTTTTCGGTTCTTTTTGTATTTCAATAACTTTTTCAAGATTATTTTCTTCTAAATTTTGTATATTATTGTTATTTACCTCTAATCGTCTAAGTTTCAGTCTTTCACTCTCTAAATTAACCTCCGAAACTCGCACCATATTTTCTGTCATAGAATTCGCCTGCGTCATCACCCTTTTCAAGGTTTTGAATGTGGTCTCTAATTTTCCAGTCATCGCCTCATTTCTCGCGATGACTTTTTCTTGTTGTTCATACAGGATCTTACTACCAATCGGAAGAATTGGTCTATCCTTTCCCACAAATCTCGGCAGTCGAATTTCTTCTGTGATTCGGGGTTCCTCTTTTGGTTTTGAGGTAGCCCCTCGTGTCTCTAGCTCTTTCTCTTTCTCTATATCTGTGTAAATGTTCAGATTATTATTTTAATTTCACCCTTGAACACTTATACTTACACATTTGCTATCTCTAACCTTCTAATTTTCTTCTATTTTACTCTTTGAACAATATTCTCTTATCTTTTTCTTCTATCATTTTTCTCTCTAGTCTACCAGGAGATTCTGGTCCTTCTCTACGCATCCTTCGTCTCGTCTAGCTCTATCCATCTATATTGGAATTTCAAATATCAATTGGATATAAATAATATTCTTTTTCAGAACAAATTCAATATCCAATATATTGATATTATAAAATTTATAATTTTGTCGTCGTTTTTCTCAACAATAAAACCAAGAATAAAACTTATTTATTGCTTACAAGACCATACAGAACGCACTGCAATTCATAATGATCTAAAAGCGAGAAACCACGCGCCTCTGCAGAGCCATCCGCACACGCACACCACTCTCCCGTGCGATCTCCAGCACTGCTGAAAAGATCTATAGGATATCGGGTTGATCACGCACGCGCACGGGACTCGTACAGATTTACGCGGCCTCCCTAAACAGCAATCAAGCTACACCGCACCGCAAGTCATGCTTGATCACCGACTCGATGCATGTCAATTTTGAAAAATAATTCCATACACATGCATGTATATACATATGTGTCATGGTGTCGCATCGATGCTATGTGTTTCTAATCGATCATGCGTCAGCGCGTGCCCGGCAACAAGTTCTTCGCGCCAAAAACAAAGACTCTTGCCGGTCACGATCGGACTTCCGCGTGCCAAAAAAAATGACTATCGCTGTTCACGATTGGACTTGCACGCGCACGTCGCCGGCTTGTTACCAAGCGGCATCTTTCTATCTCTTTCTATTGCACATCTATTCTCTAATTCTCTTAGAATTTAGTTAATTTCTCGCATCTACTTTTTATACATCTAGTCTCTACTTTATCAGCGCTGTTTTTCGTGTACATCGACGATGATTTCTCTATCTCTCAAGAAGGCGAAAACATCTATCTCCTTCTAACAGCATTTATCGAACGAACGTTTTTATTAGCTGAAAGTTCTCTCGTTTTGCTCGTCAGCAACGAGGAATGTTATTTACTTACCCTCTAATCCTCTATTTTTTATCTGCGTCTAATTCGTCTATCTGTGTCGTTGCCACACACTTCTCACAAATCTTCCGCAGGACAAGCGTGCCCTGGGCCCATAACCTGTTGGAATTATGCTCTCCGCATGGATCGAGATGGTGGTGGTGATTGCTAACGAACGACTCTTTATCTGCTGTTATTATAACTCTTTATTCTCGACACAATATAAAACACCGTATATAAGACACGTGTGCACGCGATGAGCTCAGACTATCGTCTGTCGCTTCGTACGACGTGCGCGCCCGCGTTGCTGCGCCACGCAGTGCTCTCTGGAAGGGCGCGAGTGCTCTACTCGCACAAAGCACCTTTCCAACAAAAACTTCAGAAATATATATAAAATATAAAATTTAAAATTAGTATATAATTAAGATATAAGCCATACAAAAATCAAATATAATATAATTGTTAAAATGTATGTTATATATAAATTATAAGTTATTTAAAAAAAATAAAAACCTATACATTATTAAGTATTGCAATGATAAGAAAGAAATATACATAATAATAGAAAAGTAAAAGATAAATAGTAAATGATAGAAAAAATAATAATTGTGTAAATATAATTAGTTTATACATACATCTATACATATACACACACATACACACACACATATACAATACATGCATACAATGACGACAACGACGATGTCCGCCCGGTCTCGCCAGCCGTGCCGGAGCGCGCCGTCGCTTTTCGTTAATCAGATCTCTTTAAATACTTTCAAAATCGCGATCAGACCCTCAGAAACCTAGACGGTAGCTCGACCAAACAATTTCTCAAGATATGGGCGCCAGGTGCGATTTCTTGCACCACTATACTATAAATCTCAGTACGCAAACCCTCTCAGGCGTGAATCTAATCGACGAATCGTAGTTGGAGGCAGAGAGGAAACGTAGCGCAATTACCACATCCGATGAACAATAAACAGAAAAATATATTTAGATAATGCAGATAACATGTGGAAGGAGGTAGGCGTGTTCCACGGCGAACAAGCAGAATCCGAGTAAGCGTCATGTGTCACCCCACGAGCGCGATACTCATTCCGTCGCCGAATTGCACAGCAATTCCAATCAGTTTCGTACATTAATAATTCCCGACATAAACCGTAACGAATTCTACCCTGTCAGTCAAACGTGAGATAACCGAGAACATTTACTTCCGACGAAACGCACGAAATTACGCACTTACAACTAACGCCAATTACTTACAATTACGCGAGATGACCGCGAACCATTAATCACAACGAAACGCAAGAACATTCACTTACAATTAACGCAAAAGTTAGTACCCACAAACGCAAGAACATCCACTTACAATTAACGCGAAAGTAACCGCGAACGATAATCGTGAAGCACTCGCACGCACGAGGGCGGTTTCCGGCACAACCGATACCGCGTAGATAATCTAAGTGCCCGGACGCGAATCGCGAGTAACGTAATTAAACCCGCGCAAACAACCGTCTGACGCGATGAATACTATCCAGCAATTAATACTCGGCCGGGTGAATTACTACGCACAACGAGACACGCGGGCGTGAACGCGAAGGACGCGAGAAATGGCGTACTCGCGATATCGAACGTCGTCATTGACGCGCCTACCGCGATCCCCAGGAGTCTATAGATTTCGGTCGCGATCCCACGGCCACGAGACCATTCCGGTGCCCCTCGCTTTCGTTATCGATCGCTAAGTACGCCTTGTCGGCGAATACGTTAATTATCGCGAATCATTCCGAGCGAGAGCGCGACCCGGGGAGCAGTGTCGTGGCTTTACATAAAAGATTACCGAGGCAACCTCACCGTAGGTCGATTCCCTCCTGAGGGTCCTTGCCGTCGTCCCAAGGGCCGGAATGATAGCTTTCAGGAATCTTACACGCCTCAAGGGCGACTCAAGTTCGCAAGACAGAGCACAACGGTTCGCAGTTACGTGCGTCGGCGATCGAGAACGGCTCAAGAATGCTCCCGAAATTTCGCTCAATGGCGGAATCGATAGCGTACCTCACCCTGGGCGTACGCGGCCCCGCGACGTTATCGCGCGGACCAATAGGGGATAAGCTGGCAGGCTCGCGGTGTCTCCTCACACAGGGCCGTTAGTCACGGCTTTTCGCAGGGCGCTCGACGGCCCTTCGTTCGCGCGGCGATTTTCCGGGATTCTTCCCGGCAGCAAACGGGACGTGATTGCCTCCGTGTTTCTCCTCTTCAGTCCGGGGATAGTGGCCATCCATCCCGGAATCCGGTCAGTAGCGTAAGGAGGGCAGGTGAGCTGATTTTGCCCCGGCGTCCCGGGGCCCTGCTTGTACGGATCCGCCCGTCGCTATGTCACGCGCCGCGCGCGTATCCTCTCGCGCTTCCCTGCGCTCGGCGGCCCGCAAGCATCACCGAAATTCGCTTGCCGTCGTCTGATTTCTCGCCTCTGTCCTTGTCGTCGACTCCGTTTCTCCTCGATCCTCCGCATGATCTCCGGAACTCCTGTTTTCGGCTCGGTGAGGCGCCGCGTAAATGATACAAAATAAAATAAGGGATTAGCATAACGCAACGCGATTAGAACAGGCTTCCTGGAGATTTCGCAGCGATTCATTGAACCGTCCTCGGGCATAAAAGGTCGCGAAACCTGCACCTTGTGACGACGGCGAGGCGCTGCAACGGTGCAGCAAAACTGCCACGTCACAATACATATACATTATATAATTATACAATTATTATTTTTTCTATAATTTACTTTTTATTTACTTTTCTATCATTATGTATATTTCTTTCTTATCATTGCAATTTTTAATACTGTTTTATTTTTTTTAAATAACAATTTATATATAACATGCATTTTAACAATTATATTATATTCGATTTGTGTGGCTTATATCTTAATTACATAATTTTCAATTTTGTATTTTATTTATATATTTTTACAGATTTTTTATTTTTGAAGTCAGTATTAAGTATTGAAATGATAAGAAAGAAATGTACATAATGAAATAGATAAGGAAAAGATAAAAGATAAATGATAGAAAAAATAATAATTGTGTAATTATAATTAGTTTATACATACATCTATACATACACACATACACATATATATTATACATTATATAATTACACAATTATTTTTTCTATTATTTACTTTTTATTTATTTTTTTATCATTATGTGTATTTTATTTTTATCATTGCAATACTTAACTGTTTTTTTTTTTAATAACAATTTATATATAACATGCATTTTAACAATGATATTGTTCGGCGCTCGCTTGTATATAGTCGTTTAGATCTCGTATTATTAAGTTGTATATAGTTGATGTTAGCTTACGTAGGAATAAGTTGCATATTTGTCATTGATCGCTTTAACCGTACTAAATCAAGCGGGTACTACGGCGAGTAGTATCATCGATACAATCGATCACGGGTTCGATGACTCGCGCGAAACGTTAGCGGACCGCGGTAAATACTCGCGCGACTCACCCGACTCGTGCTGCCCGCCTGCGGGTGGCCTGCCTAATTATTTGGGAGATTGGTACTCGCTCGGGCCGTACTTCGCAGGTGCGCGAGTCAAAGAGTGCCGGAGCAGATTCATAGTCGTTGCCAAGACGTGAAGACGTGAACTCGTCACCACATTTTCGGAGCACGAAGAGTCGACTCACTTCAAGATCGTGACTTGCCCGCGTGTTCCTTGCTTGCACCGCTTGCCTGCAAATCTTGAGCCCTGCCTGCCTTTCTACCACTGCTCGCTTGCACATAGTGCCTTGCCTGCTCGCTTGCCTGCTCGCTTTCGCGCCTACACCGGAGGACGTGTCAGAAGGGAGGACGAAAGGGAGAGAGACGAAAGAACACAATCCGAGAGGGCAACGGGCAACGAACGGTGAGTCGCATACCTTCGCATTGCTTTCGCTTTCATATCTCGTTTGCTTCGTGAGGGAACGGTCCCTCTGGTCCTTCGACCTCACGCTATAGACCTATCGCGAATCCGGGGCGACTCACACCCCCCCGAGCAGATATATTTGATTTGTGTGGCTTATATCTTAATTACATAATTTTTAATGTTATATTTTATTATATATTTATATATTTTTACAAATTTTTTATTTTTGAAGTTTTATTTTAGAAGCTATTTGTATTTATAAAAGTTTGAGTTTTTTTACTTTATAACTGTTAAGAAAAAATCATTTCTAAATATATCTAAATTAAAAAAAGTATATACTTTAAATATAAAATTAGAGATTAATTTATAATGATAAAAGTAAAGTAAAATTTTAAAATAAATTTTTTTTATTTTTTTAAATAATTTTAGATATAGTATTTCTTAATTTTTGTTTAATCATCTACATATGTATGTAAAATAGAATGTCTGTATATATGTTTGTTTGTTCTTTATACACAAACTTAGACCGATCTGAACCAACTTTTTCACAGTTACTCTTTATATCCTTACGTAAAACATAGGCTATTACGGAACCTCGATATTTCACTTATACCGATCAGCAACTTTATCCCTTGAATTTCTCGGGCGCTTTTTTTCGAAAATTTTGAGATTGCTTGCTCGCAATGTACACAGAACTTCGATATTTTACTTACCGATTACCTATTTCATCCCTTGATTTTTCCGGGTGTTTTTTTTCAGGAATTTTTGGATTGCTTACTCACATGTAATGTAAAAAATTCGTTACTATATATATAAAATAGAATATTTCTCTGTCTGTTTGTTCTTAAACTATTCGACCAATCTGGATCAACTTTTGCACAGTTACTTTTTACACCTTTGCGCAAAACATAGGCTATTACAGAACCTCAATATTTTACTTATATATATATACCGATCAGCGACTTTATCCCTTGGTTTTTTCGGGCATTTTTTCGAAAATTTTGAGATTATTTGCTTGAGATGTACATAGAACCTCAGTACTTTACTTACCGATTACCGATTTTATCCCTTATGGTTTTCCCAGGTGTTTTTTTCTGGAATTTTGTGATTACATGTAACGTAATTCGTTGTTCTATTGACAATATCCATATTGTCAATTTTTTAATAATACATTTTTAATAATACAAAATTTTGTTTTTTAAAAAACACATTTTAACAATACTTTTTTTTAATATTTAATATTTTAATGTTTTTTTTTTCAAATTTCTTTTTTCTTTCTTCCTCTTCCTCTTTATTTTCTATACATTTTTGCTTCCTCAAATTTCTTATTTTTTCTTCCTCTTCCTCTTTATTTTCTATTGGCTTTTGCTTCTTATCCACAAAAGATAATTTTGATAAAAATCTACCCAAATTTTTTTAAAGAGAACTAAGGGTACATCCCTATGGAGAAAGAAATAGCGGAACGGAACAGTAACGGAATTACTCTGATTGGCTAATCTGTCACAATATGGTAAAACTGATAGAGATTAGCCAATCAGAGTAATTCCGTTACTGTTCTGTTCCGCTATTTCTTTCTTCATCGGGATGCACTCTTAGTTCTCTTTAAAAAAATTTGGGTACAATTTTATTAAAATTATCTTCTGTAGATAGGAAGCGAAAGCGAATAAAAAATAAAGAGAAAGAGAAAGAAGAAATTTGAGGAAGCAAAAACGTATAGGAAATAAAAAGGAAAAAAAAGAAAAAAAGAAAAAATTTGGGAAATAAATATTTAAAAAAGTATATTGTTAAAATGTATTTTTTTTTAAATCTGTTTATATTGTTGCGCTTGCCGAGTCCGCGTTTGCGTCTCACCGCTCGCACTCTCACTCACTCACTCGCGCAACCGGCACTCGCGGTCAATGAGACGACACAATGTAAGAAATGGAAAGACTCGTTTATTAGAGCAAACGGATTAAAACACAGAATCGAGCTGTCACGTCCGCTCAGAGACGGAGGCTCAGAACAAACAACAACAAATCGTGGTTAATCGATAAATCAATAACAGCTGGTCGTCAGGGACGCTTCGCAACTCGCCGCAAGATTCGAGCGTCTCAGCACGGGCGCAACACTGCTCCCCTTCTTCAGGATTGTGTCGACAATCCCGGAGGGCAACGTCCCAGCGGCTCTTCCTGCTGCGGACTCCAGGGCACGTGGACAGACCTTGCCCTACCCCGAGCTGCAGCAACGGGTTACCGGGCTCCATCCTTTCCTGTCCTAATCCGCTTTTTCGGGCTAGTCCCCTTTCAGCTTCTTCTTTGGAGGGAGCTGGGCAGCCTCCCCCCAACTAGCGACTCCCAATTCTCTTCGCAGGAGAAACTGTACTTTTCCTTCGCGCCACTCCTCTTCCGTCTTCATAGTCGCCGTCCTCTTCATGACGCAGTTCCTGAGTTCTTCGGACAAGGAGGGGGGAAACTTCCCATGGACCCGGCGCCCCGCAGGGCTCCCCTAGTCCCCGCCCGGCATTCACCCACGGGAAAACCATTGGTCAAAAACCGTGAGCAGGCGGTTTTTTCTTAGGAGAAAGTCTCGGTTAGATGACGAACCGCTTCAGATCCCTTAGGAAACTTTCCTTATCCCCCGGGAACGAAGACTCTCTTTTAACAAAACAGTAACATAACACGCAGCAACATTGATAAAACGTAAACGTTTTAAAAGAAAACTCCCAAACAGCCTTTCGGGTTCCGATTATCTAAGAATTCCCCACTGTTCTTTCCGAGAAAAGAGCTAACCTATCCGCATGTACTATTTTCTTTTTGTGTCTAGGCGTCCTTTGTATACAAAATACCACATCACTTAATTTTTTCACAATTAGAAAAGGACCCTCCCAGCTACTCTGCAATTTCGGGGCTTTCCCCTTTTTCCTTCAAGGATTAAAGAACCATACTCTCTGTCCTTCGCGAAAATAATTCTTTCTTGTACCTCGGTCGTACCAGGTTTTCACTTTAGAAGATTTAACTTTTATCCTCTCTCTCACCACAGAATGAATCTCCTCTAACTTTTCTCTCAATCCCTTGACGAACCCGCCTTCCGATCCAGCCTTCTCCTCCTGAAGAACCGGAGGGCTTCCTTGTAACAGGTCCAAGGGCAACCTAAGATCTCGGGTACAACACATCTTTGCAGGAGTCACCCCGGTGACCTCATGTTTCGAAGATCTATAAGCTAAAAGAAATTAGGGAATCCACTGATCCTAATCCTTCTGATTTTCAGAGATATACTTAGCTAAGTAATTAATGATTGTTTGGTGCTGTCTTTTGACTTGGCCATCTGACTGTGGATGCAAGGCGGTAGTTCTCGTCTTTCTAATCCCAAGAAGTTCCACAATTTCCGCGAAAAGCCTTGACTCAAAATTTCTCCCCTGATCCGTATGGACTTCAGAGGGTACTCCATGTCGAGAAACAAACTGACTAACAAAAGTTTCGGCTACTATTCTCGCCCTGATATTTTTCAAAGGAAACGCTTTCACCCACTTAGTGAAGCAATCTACAATTACTAACAAATACTTGTTTCCAGACTTAGTCAAAGGAAAAGGACCAAGTATGTCCATCTGGACCCTCTCGAAAAGAGCTCCTACATTGTAGATCTGCAACGGAGACTTCCCTTTCCCCGAGGAGCCCTTCTTATTGTTAGCAACACAGATCTCACACGACCTACACCAGTCCTCCACGTCCCGTTTACAGGTCGCCCAGTAAAATCGTTTTTGGATTTTCTCAAGAGTCTTGTTTACTCCAAAATGTCCTCCTGACGAAGAATCGTGTGCCTCCTCCAGAATTTGCTTAATTCGATTCCATGGCACTACAAGTTGATATATCCTGGATTTTAAACTAGGGGCAATAAGATAAATAAATCTGCGCTGAAACGCGGACGTTTCTCGCGGAGATCTCGGATCGTGTCGGACGTTCACCCACTTCCTTGCCTCGATAAATTATTGCAATACTCCGATCTTCCTGCTGCTCCTTTCTCCATTCTTCCAAAGTTTCCCCTTTTAAAATTATTCGAGCGATTGTCTTCTCCAACTCCCCAGAATTTTTCCCCTCTATTCTTTTGCAAAATGTACAGCCATTTTCTTCACACTGATGCATGATGCCTGGATAAACCATCGGCGTTTCCGTGCGAAAGTCCCTTTCGGTAGACAATCTCGAAGTCATACTGCTGGAGCTTCTCCAGCCAGCGAGCTAATTGTCCCTCTAAATCTTTAAAGGACATGAGCCATCTAAGGGAAGCATGATCTGTACGGATAATAAATTTACGACCCAAAAGATAATGTCGGAAAGATTTGACCGAATCCACAATTGCTAGTAACTTTCGTCGAGTGACACAATAATTCTTTTCCGTCTTACTTAACACTCGGCTAAAATACGCAATGACCTTTTCCTGCCCCTCTTGAATCTACGATAACACCGCACCGATACGATGTTAGAGGCGTTTGTATTTAACACGAACTTACTCTTCCCTTTCGGGAAAGAAAGTAACGGGGGAGACGTCAACGCTCGTTTCAAATTCTCAAAAGAATTTTGACATTCGTCCCCCCAAATAAACTTAACCTGATTTCCAGTCAACGTGAAAAGGGGTTTGGCTATGTAAGAGAAACCTTTTACGAATTTCCGGTAATATGAACAAAAACCGAGAAAACTGCGCAACAGCTTCTTAGAATGAGGGACCTTCCAATCTTTCACGGCAGCAATCTTATCGGGATCCGTAGCAATGCCTTCTGCCGAAACTACATGTCCCAAATATTTAACCTTTTTTTCAAAAAGCACACATTTTTTCGGATTGATTTTCAAATTAGCTAAACGTAATTGAGAAAATATTTCCTCTAAATTCTTAACCATCTCCTCGAAACTCCTACCAAAAACAATAACGTCGTCCAAGTATAACAAACAAATCTTCGATAAAAATTTTCGTAAGACTTTTTCCATTAATCGCTGAAATGTGGCAGGGGCGTTGCACAGACCAAAAGGCATTACTGTAAATTGCCATAGTCCCTTCCCGATCGAAAAAGCTGTTTTCTCGCGATCCTCTGGACGGATCTTAATTTGCCAGTAACCGCTCTTGAGATCAAGAGTAGAGAACCAACTGTAACCTGATAACTGATTTAAGATATCGTCTATCCTGGACAAGGGATAAGAATTCTTTTTAGTTACTCTATTTACGTTCCGAAAATCAATGCAAAAACGGATCGAACCATCTTTCTTCTTTACAAGAACAGCCAGTGAAATCCAAGGGCTATGCGACTCTTCTATTACGCCCTGTTCTCTCATCTCCTCAATAATTTTGTTGACCTCCTTTTGCATATGAAAAGGGATACGTCGGGGAGTTTGTTTAATAGGAGTAGTTCCTTCCTCCAGGTTAATCTCATGACCGAGAACTTCACAATTCCCCGCAACAATGTTTTCATAAAAGACATCCTGAAATTTATTTAAAAATTCATCAAAAACTTTCCCCTGTTCTTTATCTAGATTTTCAGAATTTTTTTCATATAGCTCCCTTAAAAAGGGAGGAACATTTTCGGAAAAATTCACTACTCGAGAGCAATTCAAAAATTTCCCATCTCTCGGCTCCATTTCTCCAAAAGCCGAATAAAAAATTTGGCTCAACTTCCGAATAGCCCTTACCTCCGAATTTGATGAAACTTGCAGGAGTTGTTGACTATTAGAGGACATGTTCATACCATAAAGGATTTTGTACGGAAACAAATAGGAACAGAGAAATTGGCGTCAAAAATTCAAAATTTGATAAATGTCTACAATTAGGGCCCCAACAAGAAATCAATTAAAAAGAGGTATTGTAAATTCTATGTATTTTTGCTCCTTGAATCCAAAACTGTTGATAAAAAGGGTCGCTTGTATTTTTTAAGATATCGTTAAGAAAATAAGAAAAAAACATTACATAGGTTAGATGACGCGCTTTAAAAGTATTTAACTGTTTAAAGTTTTTTTGGGCACGCATGGGGGGTGCGGGGGAGACGAAGCCCCCTCTGCTCAACCCACACCGCCAGGTGCACGGGGGGGGCGGAACCCCCCCGCCCACACTTGTAGGTTTACTCACACAATGGTGGGTGCGGGGGGGTGAAGCCCCCCCTGCCCGACCCACACCGCCAGGTGCACGGGGGGAGGGTGCGGGGGGCCAAGCCCCCTCTGCCCAATCCACACCGCCAGGTGCACGGGGCGATGCGGGGGGGGGGGGCAGAGCCCCCCCGCCCACACTCGTAGGTTTACTCACACAATGGGGGGAGCGGGGGGGCGAAGCCCCCCTGCCCAACCCACACTGCCAGGTGCACGGGGGGGGGTGCGGGGCGGCAGAGCCCCCCGCCCACACTCGTAGGTTTACTCACACAATGGGGGGTGCGGGGGGGGGGCGTTGGTAGACATTTACCAAATTTTGAATTTTTGATGCCAATTTCTCCGTTCCTATTTGTTTCCGTACAAAATCCTTTATGGTATGAACGTGTCCTCTAATAGTCAACAACTCCTGCAAGTTTCATCAAATTCGGAGGTAGAGGCTATTCGGAAGTCTTACTAAAAATTCCCCTTAAATTTACGATTTTCAAGAAGTCTCCTCCTAACAGACAATTGTCACTAATTTCGGCCACAAACATCGAAACCTTTTCCGAAAATTCTTCGATTTAAACTTTAACCTCAACTTTGAACTCCACTGGAACCCTCTCCCCCGTAGGATAGCGAAGAAAGCAATTTTCTACTTGAATTTTTCCTTTAATCTCCTCAAGAAACTTTCTACTTAAAATGGAGACATCGGAACCCGTATCAATTTTAAAATTACAATCCTTACCATCTAGTTTCTCCTTGTAACAGAAATTAAAAGAATTACACTTCATATTGCTAACGAAACGTATTTCTACATCCGGGGTTTTATTCGCGCAGGTCACTCAAAAATGTTGCGCTCCCCTCCGTGCCTGCTCTTCTCGCAGCAGCCGCACTTCCTGAATTACGCCCTGCAGAGTCGCCGCTAACTTCCGGGGCGTCCGGCTGTGGTGTCCCGGCTCGTGCTTTCTTCCTCGAGGAAGGCGCCGATGAGGCCATCCCGCTCGGCTGTTCGACTGTCGCTCTCTCGTTCCGCGGTCGCTCGTCCGATCCCGGACGAGCCCCCGAAAATGTTGCGCTCGCCGAGTCCGCGTTCGCGTCTCACCGCTCGCACTCTCACTCACTCGTGCAACCGGCACTCGCGGTCAATGAGACGACACAATGTAAGAAATGGAAAGACTCGTTTATTAGAGCAAACGGATTAAAACACAGAATCGAGCTGTCACGTCCGCTCGGAGACGGAGGCTTAGAACAAACAACAACAAATCGTGGTTAATCGATAAATCAATAACAGCTGGTCGTCAGGGACGCTTCGCAACTCGCCGCAAGATTCGAGCGTCTCAGCACGGGCGCAACACTATATATAAAATTTAGTATTATTAGAAATGTATTATTAAAAAATTGACAATATGGATATTGAAACACAAATAAAGTTTTTTAAGAAAAAAGACGCCTAGGCGAAGTCCAAGCAACCAGCTAGTTATTATTATTTTAGTCTCACTTATCTTAAAATTTATTAAAATATATTGTAACTGCAATTATTCATATATATATATATATATATATATATATATATATATATATATATGTATATAGATAATAGATGTATTTTCTAAAAATAATATTACAGTGGAGCGGACGAGTATTTGTCTGATGATCTCCCAAATATAAATGCAATGGATGTTTTAACATCTAGCAACGTACTTGACAATATTCAGTTTTATGATTCTACTGTGTAAGTATGATTTTAACAATTTTTCTGACATATACCTATATATATGTCACATAATTATTAACAAATTATTACATTAAATTGTTTTATAATAAATTATTCATTTGGACGGCGTACAAGCTCGTCCACCTAAAGCAGTTCAATTTAATCACGGTAGTGTACCTTACGAACTGCTAATTCGTTCCAATACAGTTATTGCAACTTTGGGAAAATATGAATTAGAGAGCTCTTTAGATGCAGAACCAGAGTATATTGAATTCTCCGATGTCTTAAACACGTCTACACGTGTCAGTAAGTTTTGCAGGATTATCGATTTATTATATAATAAGTCATTTATGCTATAATAATACATTTATACTATAATAAGTTTATAGTATCAACAAATATCAATCGCTTCCAACAAATAAATATTGATTTTAGCCATTGCCATTTAAATACAATGTTTCTTCTTTGAAAGATAAGCCTCTATTACATATTATCTTACATATGTAGGGGAGACCGGGGCTAAGCCAACACTATTTCTTCAAAGGCAATTTTTAATATTTAATTAAAATTTTTAGGCAAATTCAATGATATATATTTAAAGAGTGTTTCTTCAGGTACAAAATTGATTCAGGAAGTTTTGCTGTACGTCGCTTTGTTTTGCCGCCAGGAAAGGGAAAGTGACGCGAAGACAAATTTTCGAATTGAAAAATGACGGGGCGAACTCGACACCCCGCCGGGGCAAACTCAATACTTTGTTTGATCGACACAATTTGATCTGGAACTTATTTTTTTATTGTTTAAAAATAAAAATACATTGTTTATCAAATGAAAAGACATTGTGTATTAGAAACAAAAAGTCGGAATAAAGTAAACAATTATTTAAAATAATGAGAAAAAAAAAGATTAAACTTTTAATTATCTTTTTCTGAACTGTCTGAAAAACAATTTATACACGTAAATGTGCGCACACATTCGTCATGAGCCATACGGTTGCATAAGATGCATTGTTTGTTATTAGAAGCTAATGAAATGTTTTCCGAACACACGCAACAGATGTTCCTTAAATCGTCATCGGAATCGGACGAATAAGTGACCTTTTTTGCGATAATGTCACTTTAGGTTAGTGTCGTCTTTGCCCCGGTGGCGTCGTGTCGACTTAGCCCCGAACGTCGTTTTTTACTTTTGTTACTCCAAAAATATATAAATTTTGAAAATATGCAAAAATTATTATTGGATTCGTATAAAGCATCGAATTTCCCATCAAAATCACTTAGCGGTAGATTCGCAAGAGTAAAGCTCGATGAAAGAGTAGACATTTTCGAGAGATCAGAAAAATTACTTTTCACTATCAAAAACACTTATGTCGCGTTAAAAATTACACTATAACTCAGAATGTTACCAAATTCCGTTGATAATACTGGCACATAAAGACGCATTTACAGTAGCAAAGGCAAGTTTCTACGATAGATTTAAATTGGCAAAAAGTCTAGTGTCAAGTTTGCCCCGCTGTCGGCTTAGCCCCGGTCTCCCCTACAGATACATATCTATATAAATGTACATAGGTATACGCTCGTACGTGTAGAAAAGTACAATTCGTGATACTTATCGCACTCTAAAAAGTTACAAAATTAATTTAAAAAAGAAGAAAAACTATGTTTTTAAATGTGACGAAAAATTATTATAGCTAATTAAACGGTATCAAACAGTATTTAACATGATTTAAATTTTATTTTTGTCGTTTTTATTTTACAACCCTTAAAAAGTCATCTTTTTGTTATGACAATTTTGACATATCCTTCTTTTGAGTTTTATATATAAATAAGTTTAACAATTTCTTTAATGTTACATAAATTTACTTTTGCTGCTTGATAATGTTTACCTAATTTATTCTTATACAATTTATAGTAATAACTCAAAAACTAAGTTTTGAGTTGTATTACTCTTAAACAAAGGTACGATATATAAAGTACGTCTCGTAAACTTTATATACAGGATACTATCTTAAGTAAGTACATAAACTTAAACTTAAAAAGAATATTCCTTAGTTTATTTAAAAAAAAAAATCCTATAAACATATGTCCTAAACTGCTTTGTTTTCAAAATATAAGGTCAAAGTTGTGAAAAAAAGGAAAATTCCGAAAATCTGAAAAACATTTAAGGATATTTTATTCAAATTTGATATGCGTATATGTGGTATTAAGAACTATTTTCTAATACAAATAAAACATTTTTAGATCCCCCAGGGATATGCGTCCTTAACATCCTGTATTTTGAAAAAAAGCAGTTTAGGACACATGTTTATAGAACTTTTTCTTCTTAAAATAAGCCAAGAAATATCCCCTTCAAGTTTATGTACAGTAAGGTCCATTAATTTGCGTGGTTACACATATATAAAGCTTGAAGATCCGTAAATACATATACATATACATATATACCTATATATTTTTTATTGTATATTTGTGCAGCTTACCTCAAGAGCTTTTTAAAATACTATAATAAAGTTATTTTTTGTTAAGAATTTCCTGATATTTTAAATTTTATCATATATAAACCATACAAATTAATGTATTTTATACTCTACTTACTTTAAGTAACACCCTGCATATATAATTATTTATTTATAAGATAATCAAAATATTAAAATATAAAATATAATTCCTCTTTAACATTCTCTATATATTTATCTCACAACAGTCTTAGAGGGTTACATTAAGACGAATTTTGCTATAATTTACAACAATAAATTGAATAAAACAATCGGTTGCGGATCGTTAACTGATGGAGAATATAGATTGAAAGTTCATATAATAAATTTTAATCCAAATATTTATAACCATCTTGATATAAAAAAAGGTGACAAAGTTAAAATAATGGGTACAATACAAACTACAGGTAAAATACTTACATTTATTAATAGAATTTACTTTATTTTAAAATTTAGTTATATAAAAAATTATATACACTTAATGATAAAGTCAATATTATTATTTTATAATCAAATAAATATTTATTATAAAATTAAATAAATAAATTTATGCTGATAACATGTACAAAACACGGCAAAATTTTGTCTATATCACTCATTTTTTATTCATGTTATATTTTTATCACTAAATATTGATTGTAGAAAGATTGTATTAAGAAAAAATGTAAAATATTAAAAAGGTACGCTTCAGAAAATCAGTACGCATTTAATAACTCTCTTCTATATATATATATATACAGGTTATTCCAGGATTTAACCGACAAACTGCGGAAGTATATTACACAAATAATAATAAGAAAAATATATATAAAGTTTGGCTAGAAATGCTTTATTACAAAGATATAAACAAATATTGAAACAGTATATAAAATAAATAAAAATAATTCTCTGATCTTTAGAGAGATCTAAGATTTCCAGACTTAACGTCTTTTGATTTTTACTTATGAGAAACTTTAAAAAATAAGGTTTACAGTACAAAAGTAATCATATTAACAATAGATATGTTAAAATAGAACATGATATATAGATAATAACAAATTTTCTATTGTACAAAATATGAATGAATCGAGTCACAATTAGTAATACATTTCAAAATTTTATCCTTGCGCGATAATACCACCTTGAAAGAGATATCAATGTAATATGGAACTTATTATAATACAAACTTTCTAAAAATTTTGTTGTATCTCAATAATTAAATTATTAATTTGTTGTATGAAATCTTCACGCAAAGTCACTTCTGTAATCTGCAAACCTGATTTTTTTAACGTTCCCCAGTTTAAGTAAAAATCAAGACACGTTAAGGCTGGTTTTCATAGTTAGATTTTATTTCAAGACCGTCTTAAGTAACTTCTTTAATGCTAATACGGCTTTGTGATTGGTTTGTGACATCTTAAGATTGTTCTTAAAAATAAGATTTGACTGTGAATATTATCCGCTTAAATCTGGCAATTTCAAAGGTTATAGGATTATTTTTACCTATTTCATGTTTTATTTCAATATTTCTTTATAATTTTGTTATAAAGTATTTCTAGCCAAACTCCATATAATATTTTTTCTTATTTTTACTTGTAGAATATACTACTGCAGTTTATCGGTGAAATCTTAGGACACCTTGTATATCAAAATTAACAAATATCTATTTTCATCATTATATTGATAAAATATAAATTAAAATTTATTCTTTCCTTATATATATATATATATATATATATATATATATATATATATATATATATAATCATTAATTTATACATTAATTTTACATTATACTTTTATAATAACTATACAATATTTTTTTGCAGTTAATCCACCATGTTTTGTAGTGCCAAGCTTAAATAATCTTTTTAAGATATAGATGGACGTATATCATTATCAGAAATTTTATAAATCTCTGATCGTACCCCTAAAAAAGAACTTCAGCAAATAATTTGTCGCAACAGGTATATTCATACGAAAAATAAACATTAACAATAGAGATATAAAAATAAAGACTCAAAGAATTATCTATAATACAATAGTTATTAATTTAGAGAAATAAAAATTAAGAAGATATAATTATGTCCTTTTTAATAAAAAATATATATATTTTTTATTAAAAAGGACATAATTATATCTTCTTAATTTTTATTTATTTTATAAATATATCAATATGTGGTCACTAATATGTATTTGCATAATAATACTTAAATCTCGAATGTAATAAAAGTTCTTTAATAATCCGTAAACTTTAATAAAAGTGTTGTTAATTTTGCTTTAGATAAAAGATTCCATATTGAGTAACTCCGATATATATGCTACACCTACCTTTTAATTATCTAAAAGGAATGACAAACAAATAATGTACTTTCTTTTTGTAGCATTGGAATAAGAAGAATAAACTGGAATAAAATAGAATATTCTTGGATTGGAAGAAATAATATTCTTGTTTAAATGTTTATGACATACTGATAATTAGATTAGATTCTTCAACGGACAACGGAATACCATATTAGAAGCATCTGCTGTAGCTCATAATCTCCTGGAAGAAGCTAACAAAAAGAAAACTCAAGTAGCATTTATTTTTAAAAAATGTTTTGCGCCATCTAAACTAGCTCCTACCAAGAAGCCTAAGCCTTCTGACAACAGCTCAAATGATTCTGACAATATTTTGACAGAAACAGAAATTTTGACAAATAACATCCAGAAATGGTTTGAAAAAAATGCTTCAAATTTTCTACATGTGAATGAAAAGGGTGAAATAGATTATGATTCTCCTACAATTGTTCCCAGAGTGGTGAAAAATCCCTTGGGGGGCCTTATAGCTAGTATAACATGTGTGATATGCTCTCAAAATTTCAAAATTAGCAAAATTGGTACACGGTGGAGTCCCTCAAATTTCTACAGACATGTAGAAAATGTGCACCAAAAAAGAAGAGGAAACAAATTGATCCGGGGCAAAAAACTTTGAGCACAATGTTTAAAAGTAGCACAACAGATTCTGAGGGAGTCAGTGTTGATGGTGGAAAGGAGACTAATACAAACCCAACTGCATATGATATTGGAGTTGTCCCCGCCAAAATCCAATTTAAAAGTGGAAACTTTCTTTGGACCAGGATTTTGTTTAGAAGGTGGGGAAGAATCAACCACCCTCTCCCACCACAGAAAAAGAGACTGGTCTCAGTACAGCAGGACGGCTAGGAATCAGCTAAAGCTTACTAAAGCTGCTGATTCCTGCCACAAGATTGAAGAATTTTTCCCAATATTAAATCAAATGGAGCTCATCCTCGCAGAAAACAAACGGTTGAAAAATGTTGTCCTGTCCCTGAACAAGAATATTCCAAAGAATTGTGACTATGCCACTGATGACATTTGTCAGCTTCTAAAACTAATGTTAGAATGTGCCAAATCAAATGCAGGAAGAAAACCAGGTGGCCTGAGGTACAGCTCTACTATAAAAGAATTTGCTACCTTGTGTTTCACTCTTGGTGGACCTCAGCTGTATGAAATATTACAGAAGAACTTACATTTCCCATCCATTACATCCGCAAGAAGATGTCTGACTGCAAGTGATCCTATTCAGAAGGGTGTCTTCAGAATCAGTCAGCTGAAGCACCGCATGGGTATTAAAACAATAAAAGTGCATGTAAGTGAAGATGGGACGAGTGTCAATGGAAGGGTGCAGTACGACATCAAAACAAATCAACTTGTTGGGTTTGTTTTTTGAGGTTATGGCAAAATCCTGATGTGATGGGGTTAAATAGACCTCGGATTCGAATTCAGTGACCCCAAAAACATAAAGTAAACATGGTCAGACCCCCAGATCAGAACAAAAATTTTTTTTGTTTCTGTGATATAATCCTGATCTGATGGGGTTAAATAGACCTCGGATTCGGATTCAGCGACCCCAAAAACATAAAGTAAACATGGTCAGACCCCCAGATCAGAACAAAAATTTTTTTTGTGTGGCTGTGTAATCATGGATACTATGATATTGAGAAGTACATCTGTACTCTTCCCCGTCCCAAGGTACTTAAGAATGACTTAGTGCTACAATGTTACCTTCAAGATATTAAGAAACTAGTCAAACCTTAAATAGGTTTTGCAAGTACTCTAGTGAAAGTGATTTGTTATATTTATTACATTGGTTTTGCATTGTACTCTTTCATGTGAATGTGATTGTTGTATTATTTATTGTTCTCTTACTTTAAGATAATTTTGTTTGTTTCTTTTACATGTAACAAAACCTACATGGTCTCTTATGTTCCTGTAATGCTAAATATTGTTTAATTTGATATGTTTATTTTATTTAGTTGTAAATATTTCTTTATGTGTTACTGCCTTTCTGAATGTCTAATGTGAATTCTCAATTGTCTTAAACAATTTATTTTAGTTAAGTAAACATTCAATGCTATTGCTATTAGTATTCCAAAGAATATGACTGCTTTAAGACTGAAATTGAGACTGACTGTAAATAAAACTTGATTATTTATTTAATTTGTTTTTTAGTCTTAAATATTATACATGTTTATTTTCAATGCAGCACAAATTTCCTACTGTGCAGTTCAAGCAAAAGTAAAAAGTGAAGGAAAAGATCCCAAAAGTTATAGCTTTTTTATTTAACGTTTCCTCAAATCTCTCCCTAAACCTTTACTTTCATTGACTGATTTTATTTTCTTGCTGTAGAGCAATGTGTATCTTACACCAAATCCTATGTAATTGTAAGGAAAGGACACCAATAAGGATACCGATCCAGAAAAAAAACCCAGACCCACACACACATTCTTGGATATTTTTTATATATTAAGATGTTACTAGTCCTTTCTTACACTGTAATGTCAAAATTCAATTCTTTTTTATTTTCTGATTGCTCTTCCCATTACAAAATAATGTTCATAATTCACCTACATTTTTGTCTAAAAGATATTTGAGTCATTCCAGCCCAAAACATTGCATTGTTAACACAATTGACTGTAACTCCTAAAGTATTCACATGAGACATTTGAGTGTAGTCCGACGTAATCTCGCGTAGTCCCATGTAATTTCGTGTAATCTCGCGTAGTCCCACGTAATCACGTGTAATCTCGCGTAGTTTCACGTAATCACGCGTAGTCGGCGTAGTTCCGCGTAATCTCGCGTAGTCCCACGTACTCTCGAGTAATCTCTCGTAGTTCCATGTAGTCCAGCGTAATCCAAGTAATCCCATAGTCTTGTATACGCCTAAAACTTGAGTAGGGGCCCCCTCGGATCGGCCCCGGGGAAGGTGAACGACCCTGAGGCCACCACCCGAAACAAAGAAATCGTCGGTAGACGAGGCCATGACCCGACCAGCCTGGCCCACGAAAGGCCGATCATAATAGTCGCGGCCCGGACAGCCGGACTATTACTTCAAAAGGACCGCGATCAAGGCGGAAGTAAAGTGCGCCGCGCCGCAAGAAGGAGTGGCGCTGGGAGTCAGGATTGGAGCGCTCGGATCGGCGAGCATACCGGCTCGCGGCGCCATCGCGCAGGCGCAAGGAATCGGCATAATCCCGGCGGGCCATCGCCCTGCCACTATCGTGCGGGCCGAGCGAGAGACGCACCTTCCGACGACCAAGCCGAGATCTACGAGAGACATCATATATTTCTGTAAGGTCACCACTCTGGCGTCCCCGCGGTGAAGAGGATTCGCTCGAGGCGCTGGCCCCAATCGCGTGTCAGCTACCTTACTACCTGAGGAAATACCTGTTGCCTGGAGAATGAGCGCCGATAGTCACCTTGCGCTCTACCTTGTGTCGAGAGGACCGGATCGAAATCCGTGCAGGGGCCCCGCCGAGAGCGAATCCTCACGTAAGTAGAGACCACTTAAGCCCTCCCCGGGAACATCGTCACGGCCGACAGTCGCGTGGCGTGTTTATTCGTGTTGAAATAATTATGGCAATATGTGTTAGAGTCGCAATCGCGCATTTCGTGTTGCGGATCCGGGCGATCGCGCGGTAATTTTGGGAAAGTACGAGGCGTAGAGTGCTCGGGCCTTCGAGGAAGTCGAATTGGCGCGGTGCCGCGGAATCGCCGAATTTCACGAGAGATCTCGGGATTAGCGTGGCGGGCCGCGGAATCGTCCACGACTCGAGCTCTTTTTCGTATTTCGCGAGGGCGATCGCCGATCGGCGGGGCCGACACGGAAAAATCGCCCGCAATTTTGGTGTCGTACGGAACCGTGGTGACTCGAGTACTCGTCGATGGCGTGAGTAAAGTCGTTGTGATTCGATTCGTCGGTGTTGTGTTCCGATGGAGTCGCGTGAGCATTCGTCGGTCTTGCGTTATTTGTCAGTATTGCGTTGTCGCGTTAGAGTCGCGTGAGAATTTGTCGGTCTTGTGTTATTTGTAAATGCATTTGCGTTATCTGTGAACATTGGTCGGCATCGCGTTGGTCGACATGGCGTTCTGCGTTGTTGCGTTATACTCGCTTGTGTCTTTTTCTGATTTTTTGTATTTCGACTGCGCTCTTTAACCGATAGACTATCTCTGATTTCCACTATATTTCTCAACTATGTTCTTTTTTTTATAATTATCCTGATTGATCTCAAATATATTATATATTATTCTAGTTTTCATTTACTTATGTGTGATTAATTGTGTCACGCCTCTTCTCCGAGTTCCCACAAAAGGAAACTACAACCTGAGGTATTGCCTGGGGTATTGCGTTAACCCTTAAATGCCACCCGGGGTCCAGCGGACCCCAGACCCTTTACAATGATATATTTTCAAATGTTCCCCCCAAAAATGGAGCTCATGCTTCCATTGATGATAGTTGAGTGATTGACCTACCCGGTTGTACACTTAGCAGTACTCAGTTTACTTAATTTTTTATACTATGTTGAAATTGAAATTTTAACAATATAAGCATTTTATTCTCTTTTCTAAGCCTTGAACAACATTGAAAATAATTTTCATAACTAAATATAAAAAAATCAATGAGTAAGGAGACATTTTTCATGCTGGGGTTTTTTAGACCCCATGTGTCATTTACGAGATTCTTGAGAGGTGTGGCATTTAAGGATTAAATAAGGTATTGTACGGTGGTGCGAGTAATCGCGCCTGGCGCCCATAATACGTTTGTCTGGCAGTTATCTGCGGGCATCCGCCCGCGGTACTTTTTCGTATCTGGCCGTTCTCTCAATCTAACTTCGCGTTTTGTTAATCCACGATTGCCCTTCTCCAGATAGCGAGACCGGGGGAAAAACGTTGCAAGGAATTTTGACGCCCAACGTGGGGTCTCTCGCTTGAAAAATTGGACGTTTTGATTGAGAAATCAGGCTCTCGCGTCACGAGGGAGTAAGGTTGTGACCAAACTTACGGTATGAGAATTGAAATAACTCGCTTTGACGGTCGCCATCACATTTAACGCTCGAATGTGGAACGTCTTCAACCAACGTAGCTCTTCCGAGACGTGGCTTCCTTCCTTCCTGCCTGTCTGCGTAATGAATTTCTATCTGCTGGCTGCTCAGCTTGATACGGATTATTCGCATTGACCTTTCGTCAAGCGACGCACTCGCAATCGTTGCGCGCAACAGAATGTATTCGATTTAGGATAGGATTCGAAAATAATTTATGATTCTTGCATTGATTTAACAATAACAAATATATTTAATTACTTGTACATAAGTACGCGATAAAAGGAAAACAAATTGTGGATTACGGCGTTACCCGGGTACTTATCCCAAATTCTCGTAACGGTACGCGTAATACTTTTCGATAACCGTACGTTGTAGTAAAGACGATTATAAAGTAAACGTAATCACGTAACTAATCTTTCCTCTGAACGAATACGACTATCTTTTGAGAATAAGCGCTCTCGCTATAACATGTCCGCATGCTTCGCTGGACAACGAGGAAAAGACCTCGAGTGGTCACTCGGGCTCGTATTTATACCTCGGCTGGCTGTTCATCCCCACTCGCTTGCGCACAACCAATCACAGGACAGTCGCGCCATATTGCTATATTGCTATCTCTGTAGTTGTCTCTCTTTATCATGATCAACCGAAAATTCCTGTCGTAAACAACTTTCTGATGCAAGGATATCAAATTTCACTTACTTTAATTAAATCTTTCCAACATCTAAATATCTATTGTCGAATAATGTTTTGAACTTTCTAAATTATGAGACTTGCAACTACATGCTATTACACATTTTACTGTCCTTTTATGAAAAATATAATGAAATATAAAATAATATAGAATTCCGTCTATTATAATTCCCAATGCGTTTTCTTTTCATGCATGCGACATTAACTCATTTCTTTCATACTTTACAAAATTCCGCGTAATTCCCTGCTCATTACATGCATTTCTAATCGCACATTCATCTTTTTCATATCATTCTCGATTCTTTATTAATCTTTACTTTTTGTTTCAGGTTCATCATTCACACATCGGGACCTCACAGGATCAGGTAAGTATAATTACTTAAATCAATCGTGAATATTATTCAAAAATATTAAATTAACAAATTTTACCCTTTTTCAGGTTTCAAGGTCACATCCTTGTAAAAGTTTCGAAAGCTCGCAAAACAACTCCAACACGCTTTATTTTACTTACTACAAACGAATCTATCGTTGAAATTAAAATTATACACGTCGTTTCAAAATCAGTTATACCGACATTGATGTAAGTCAGC
This sequence comes from Temnothorax longispinosus, assembly GCF_030848805.1. NCBI lineage: Eukaryota > Metazoa > Arthropoda > Insecta > Hymenoptera > Formicidae > Temnothorax > Temnothorax longispinosus. The sequence goes on along the minus strand of NC_092365.1, from coordinate 12,041,956 downwards.
ATTGAAAATCTTCCTACGCGTTAAATACGTATGTTTCACATCAAAAATATTAATATCACGCTTATTCAATACCTTCCATGCTAAGGACCCCGCACCCAAAAGAGGGGAATTTGGTTCTCAGCCAAATTTGCTGAAACTGTAGTATGTTATTCTTTATGACCTTTTGATCAAAAGTCTCAATGGACATAAGATCCAAAAATCAATGGTTTTCGAGATACTGTGCTTCAAAAATTCGATTTTTAGCTTTTTGCATGTAATCAAGTGAATATATGAAATCGGGTTTACGATCGTAATATACGCGTAACTGTAAACATGTGAGCGCAGATGTGTATGCGACGGTAGTATTGAATTGACAAGCATACTGATTTTGAAAATCAGCTATTGTTTATAACCTATAAGCGACACAATTAGTGCCCGCTCTCAGCGCAATCCAGGACCAACCACGAGGAGGTGGCGAGCATACTGGTCCCTTTGTGTGTGTGTGTGTGTGTGTGTGTGTGTGCGTGTGCGCGTCTGTGTGTGTGTGTGTGTGTGTGTCAGAGTTGCGAAGAATTAATTACTTTTTTAATTAATTTCCGTCTTTAGTTGACAATTGATATCAAACTATGTAATTAAAAACTATTTAATTAAAATTGAATTAAGCGGAGTTAATCGAAAGCCGTTTAATTGACGATTGATATGAGCGAATTCAATCGAAGATATTCAATTAACGATTAATTTAAGCAGAATTAATCGAAGATCGTTCGATTGACGATTGATTTAAGCGGAGTTAATCGAAAGTCGTTTAATTGACGATTGATATGAGCGAATTCAATCGAAGATATTCAATTAACGATTAATTTAAGCAGAATTAATCGAAGATCGTTCGATTGACGATTGATTTAAGCGGAGTTAATCGAAAGTCGTTTAATTGACGATTGATATGAGCGAATTCAATCGAAGATCATTCAATTAACGATTAATTTAAGCAGAATTAATCAAAAATCGTTCGATTGACGATTGATTTAAGTGGAATTAATCCAAAGCCGTTTAATTGACGATTAATGTGAGCGCATTTAATTGAAAAGATTTTAATTAACAACTGATTTGTGTGAATTTAAGAATATTTTTCTCCATTGGTTCTGGCAACTCTCTCACATGTAATGTAACAACCATTTTAAAAACTCGTGCGTTATGGCCTTTTATAAACTTTAAACTATCATGTTACTGTAAAACCATTTCTCAATTTTCTATAATTTTGTGCTTAAAATAATAACATAAAATAATAACATAAATTATAAATTATGTTTATGTGATTTTTAGGTTGCACTTTTGAGATTATTATAAGAAATTTTAGTTAAATATCTCATTATATTTTTTAAAAGCGGATTACATCGCTCTATTTTCTAAATTTTAAAACAAAAATATAAATTATTTAATGAAAATAAAGTGACGGCAATTTATTTGCTCTAATAAAAAGAAAAGGCTTATTAGTACCATTATATGATTGAATGGTGACGATTTCTTTGTTATAGGTAATAACAAAAAAGAATATTTTTTTACATTACATTATAAAAGAATATGAGCATTATAATGATTGTATAAATATAATTATTTTTATACTACAAATCACATAAACATCACATAAACATAATTTATAATTTATGTTATTATTTTTAGCACAAAATTATAGACTCACATTAATCGTCAATTAAACGGCTTTAAATTAACTCCACTTAAATCAATCGTCAATCGAACGATTTTCGATTAATTCTGCTTAAATTAATCGTTAATTGAATGATCTTCGATTGAATTCGCTCATATCAATCGTCAATTAAACGACTTTCGATTAACTCCGCTTAAATCAATCGTCAATCGAACGATCTTCGATTAATTCTGTTTAAATTAATCGTTAATTGAATGATCTTCGATTGAATTCGCTCATATCAATCGTCAATTAAACGACTTTCGATTAACTCCGCTTAAATCAATCGTCAATCGAACGATCTTCGATTAATTCTGTTTAAATTAATCGTTAATTGAATGATCTTCGATTGAATTCGCTCATATCAATCGTCAATTAAACGACTTTCGATTAACTCCGCTTAAATCAATCGTCAATCGAACGATCTTCGATTAATTCTGTTTAAATTAATCGTTAATTGAATGATCTTCGATTGAATTCGCTCATATCAATCGTCAATTAAACGACTTTCGATTAACTCCGCTTAAATCAATCGTCAATCGAACGATCTTCGATTAATTCTGTTTAAATTAATCGTTAATTGAATGATCTTCGATTGAATTCGCTCATATCAATCGTCAATTAAACGACTTTCGATTAACTCCGCTTAATTCAATTTTAATTAAATAGTTTTTAATTATATTTATTTAAAATATTTATTAATTAAGTTGATTGAATTATATTTGTTTAAATTAATTATTTAATTAAAAAATTGTAATTGATTATAATTCAAACCCTGGTGTGTGTGTGTGTGTGTGTGTGTGTGTGTGTGCGTGCGTGTGCGCGTCTGTGTGTGTGTGTGTGTGTGTGTGTGTGTGTGTGTGTGTGTGTGTGTGTGTGTACAGCGCACGTTTAAGCGCGCTTAATTGATCGTTACTTATATCTTCTGTTATGAGATGTTTTATCTATTTTTTATTCTATGCCATGGTTAGAGTCTTGCTGATGAGGTCTATGGGCAGCATTTTGAACAGATTGCAATAGTTGTGTTGAAGGATATTTAATACGCTGTTGGTGTCGTGCGTACCCCTAAAACCAAAGAACACTTGCAACATGCGCACATGTCCCCAGTGTTCGAGCACCTGCTTGACATGTACAATAGTAACCTGTTATTGGTTCTACGTCATCGTTATCATTATCAATATTATCATCCTCCATTTCATTATACGAAATCTAGAGTTGGTGTTTAGTTGCATTACGGTAACGCGAATATACTCTAACTCGAATCAATAATGGCTTATCAAAGTGAACATCGATTTGAAACTCTTCCTGCTCATCTCGTTGGAGTTTATCTTGAACGTAAGACGGAGCTAAATTCACTTGATAAGTGCCAACTGTCAATTCTCGTAAATAGTCTAAGCAGGGGGAAGTTACGGACATGCTGGTGATTGAGACGATTCCAGTTAGCTCTCAAAACTCTTAGATTTTCTGCATCCACACGCTCTTGTACAACATTTACTTGCCTTGATTTTTGTAAAAGTTCTTTTGCTAACTCTGCATTCGCTTCTTCCATACGAATAGGCGGGTAGTATTTATTAATAATAGCACCAGCAATTCGTAAAAAATCCCCAAGATTTTTTGTGTGGGTTATTTGAATAACGTTAGCAAAAAACTTAAAAATTAATTTTAAATGTCCGTTACGAGCTTCGACCACCCACCTTGTCTTTGTTATTATTCGATTTTCATTAGCTTGTTCCGTAGTAAACTGACGTTGACCTCGTTCAAGAAGACAAGGCATCCTAAGTGTGATTCCCATAGCTTCAAGCAGTGGTATCGCATCTCTGTAACCTCGATCTACTATGAAAATGTCCCCATTTTGAAACCATTTTCTCATTCCTTGCATGTCTTGTTCGAATTCATTTCGAAGCATTTGAGCATCGTTATTGCTCGCATCTGAAAAAGATGGTCCATGAATAGTTAATATGTAACCATCGGGGGCAACAACCAAGGCAGGTTTGAGTAAATGATAACCTTTATGTAGAGAGTAAGATTGCCGTAACGTGCGGAAGTTTGAACTTTTTTGAATTCGTAAGTAGGAACCATCAATGTAAGCTAGCGCCTTTCGGTTTTCTGGCTGTGGATTATATAATTCATTTGAAAAGTCTGTACAATGTCTCGCTATATAATCTTCTCTAGTTATCGCAGCGAATCCAATATTTGATGGAACAAATCGTTGCATTAGAGAGATTCGCACATTAGCGACAGCTAAGCTCACATTTTGTCTGCTTTTATAATGAAAGATTACTTTTAAGAAGTCATCTGATAAACCTTGTCGTAGCTTACATAAGAATGTCATGAGATCTTTTTTTGTTATATTTTTGTTATGACCTGCTGAATGAACAGGAACACAGTATGTGAATAAATCCTGGAACTGTTCTTTTGTAATAGGACAGATGTATTGGAACGCATCATCTTCGAAATCATTCTCATTTTGATAAACTCTTGTATTGTTCACAGCATTTCGAAGTTCATCTAAAAACAATTGCATCTGATCTCCTTTTATTGAATATGGTCTATTGACAAACTGCAAAGCACGTAAAAGCATTGGTAGAATGAATCCTCGATCATCCAAATGCTGTGTACAAGACTTGGTTATTTCTGAAATATAAATATTTCTTTTAACAAATACATCGACCCTACATGCGATGGATAATCTGTGCAGATTAACTGCAGCATTACAAAATAAACAAGTTCTATTTTGATTCAAAAAAGTACATCTTTATTTTCGTATTGATATTCAGAAGGGCTTCTTCTAGACTTATATGAAAGAATCCTCGGCCTAAGTCGATTCTTCGATATTTTCTTAATTGATTAAATAATAAAATCAATGATGGCTCAGAATCGCTTACAGTGTTACGTTTGTGGTCATGCATTTGGTCGTCAACAAATGGCTCGTATTGATGGCGAGGAAAATGCACACAAACGAGAAATCGTTATCACTAGACGTGATGCATTAGGACAAAATCCTCTCGATATCACAGACAGAACACGATTGTGTTTGAATTGCAATCGTTTGATCATAGCGGAAATAACCGCCCTTGAACGTGATCCTTACTGCTTTAAACTTAATGTTTTAGGACAAACTCAAAATCGACGACGACGACGACGACGCGAAATAAAGGTTATTCTCTGCTTTAAAAAAAAGACGTTTATATTGGTCGTTTATGCCTTCCAAAACTCAAAATAGCTGCTATATTTTTCAAACTTTTTTTGTTTATAACTTTTTAATAAACAATGACCGACGGCTAAAACCTTTTGAAGGTCACTCAGTAGGGTGACCTTCACAACATATGTCAAGGTCAAGGTCATCGGAGAGGACGTCGCTTTTATGCATAATTACCCCAGAAATATTACAAAGTGCAAGCAAAGTTGTAATTAATGTTAAAAATACTCCACAAACATCTAACGTTAAAAAAAAATAAGAAAGATTCAAGTTTAGCACAGACTTTATTAAAGATTTATAACGAAGAAGAGGCTAAAGACTAGAAAGACATGAAGAAAAAATGAAATTATTAAAAAGTTTTTTTGAAAAAAAAAAAAAATAATAATAATTTATATTAAAAAAGATAATTACTTATTTTCTAATGTTAATTACATATTATTTTGCAGTATTAATTACATATTATTTTGTAATGTTGATTACTTATTATTTTGTAATGTTGATTACTTATTTTGTAATGCTGATTACTTATTATTTTGTAATGTTGAAGAAAACAAAGTATTCATGAAAGATAATATATTTGTATTTGTTAAGGATAAACATAATTATAGTAACGTATATATGTATATTATTATACTACACTTTGTCATATATTGTAACACAATAATGGGAAGTTTTTGAAAGACAATATCGTAAAAACTCCCTAATATTATGACTTATGTACAACGCAATAATACTAAACACGCAATAATAATTCTAATAGCTGAAAGTTATGTTTACTATGTAATATTTGATTTATGCAAACATATGTGCAAATACTTTGTTTAATATACTTAAAAATATAAAAATCAAATAAATATTTTTGCTTTACTATGCCATTATTATACTTCTTATTAGATATTACAGAGTTAAACACAAATTTATGTAAAATTAAACGTAATAAAAAATGAAACGTAATAAACGTCATAAGTTTAGAAAACTGAATTATGACAATAATTGGCATAGCCGATTCGTTTTTTTTTCACCTTCAATTCTATTATCATCTCTATTAATTTCTTGAAAATCTTGAATATTTACAATGTCTACTTCTTCCATGAAATCATACAAATTATCTTTATAATGAATACATAAATTATGGAATGTACAGCAAGCTAGAATGAATTTACAGCTACGTTGAACTGTATTAAAATCTAATCTAATTAACTGTCTAAATCTTGTTTTTAGTAAACCGAAAGCATTTTCTATTTTCACTCTACAAACAGAGAACTTGTAATTAAAATTTCTTTGTTGTTCTGTCAAAGTTCCATAATCTCTGTAAGGAGTTATAAGATACTTTTTAAGGGGATAGGCAGCATCGCCTAATATATGCCACTCATCTCCACATGTTTCTGGCAATATAGTGCTTATGAATGATAATTTAAAGATACGTGCAATATTATGCACTTTACTGGGTGGTCCTCTGTAAAAACATCGAGAAACATCTTATCCGCATCACATATTGCCTGTAACGTTAAAGATATGGCATATCGTGCCGATTCACATATGTTGACTTGATTTTGTGAGCAGGTGTACGTAATGAGATATATGTTCCATCTATACATCCCAGGATTCCAGGAAAACCATTTATCCATAAATAAAAATAAACAATTAGATCTCAATAAATAAGAAATATTAGATTAACATTGTGAAATATTGATTTTGTGTATCTTATGAACGTTCTCACATAATATTTTATACATGTTTCTAAAATGTTACTTCATAATATTATATTTCCGAATATTTCAAAAATGTTTTAGAAATATTATACCAAATATTTTTAAATATTACTTTAAGGTGGTCCTTTCGCGGACCCAGCTAGTCAAGTAACAGTCCGTCATGAGGTAATTGAAAACAGACATATTGACAAACATTACACAACATCCCAATAATTATAATAATATAATATGATTTTACACGCACGATTTAATCGTATTTAATTATTTACTAATTAAAAAAATATCACAATAGTAGTCGGTTGGACTCGATTTAGGTTAGGTCAGGCATGACAGTACGAGTAAAGCAATATGTGATTGGACCACTACTTATTTAACCTCATATATCAGAGCAAAACATTCGGCAAGCCTTTATTTTCAAGGTATGTACGAAATCCGGAAACTTCAGGGAATATTTTAAGACATGAATAATGTATTCATCTGATCGCTAAGTACATGTATTATTCGTTGAAAACCTCGGACGTGGCGATTTGCATCATTCTATCTTTCTTGTTCATTAGATGTAAACAAGGATAGAATGACAATGGCACGCTCCGCGAACGCACATTTAGAATGACTTATTTTTTGTAAAGTGTCGGTAACCTCACTTGATTTTTCGTACACATGCCCCTTATTACTGTATATTTAACATATATCAAATTTAGGTACCTATCTAATACTTGTTCTCACGAAAGGACCACCTTAAGTAAATAAAGTAAATTAAGTAAATTTTTTTTATAATATTATTTTAAGTAAATGTTTACTATAACGCTGTATACAACATTAAGGGGATCCTAAAGCGAAGCCCGAACTTCCTCAACGTCGGTAATGTCAACTAAAGCAAAAGGCCGAACTCCGACGCGAAAACGCCGCCACCTAAGCGGAACTAAAAATATCGATACCCGCTTTCTACGTTACCGACCTATCTCAGAAATGAACATGCGTTCGACATAGATGTACATACGTACACTCGGCGGTCAGAGTAGTGCAACACTTATTAGGAACGCGCTTAGATTCAAAATGAGAACTAGTAGCTTCCCTAAGAGCAAAAAGTCGACTTGAAGTCGACTTCAAGTCGACTTCTACCGAAACTAACTTGGCAGAAAGTCGACTTTTTTAAGGACGAAAGTCGACTTGAAGTCGACTTGAAGTCGGCGAATGTCTAAAAAAAACGCCGACTAAAAGTCGACTTTCCGTCATGACGGGAAGTCGACTTCTTGTCTTAGCTTGATATAGGTGGTGCAGGTCCTACAGATGCCGGTGGGAGATTCACTTTCCTCCATTGCTTCTTCCTTTCTTTTTGTAGAAGTCGGTGAAACGCCTGATTAATTTTCTGGAAAATATTGAAACACGAATACATGTCAACATTGACATACACTGAGAAAAAAATATTTGAATCTTACAAAATATTTATTACGTATCTCCTAATATCTTATTTACTTAATTTTTACATATATTTATTTAGAAGTAAACATTTTTACTTAATTAAAAAAAAATAACTAATACTACATAAATTGTGTTAAAATTGCTAATACAAGCCACCAAATAAATAATTTTTTGGGTTGTAATGTTTTGCCTCAGTGTACATATGTAATACACACACCTACACACACTTCATAGGCGTTCGCGTACTTGAGAGAGGAGAGAGAAGACAGGAGACAGGAGAGAGGAGGGGGGGGGGAGAGAGAGAGAGAGAGAGAGAGAGAGAGAGAGATTTTTTTTGATTTGATATATTTATATGCCCAAGCATATGCTAAAGGGCAACAATACACATAGCATCCTAATATTACAAAGTATATGAGTGTTAAGACATAGCGGAAAGCACATTGAATGTGACGCAACTTGAATTTAGAGAAACTATAACTGAGGTATAATGTGAGTCACAGTCAACATAACAGACGCAAACTATAGTAGTATACAAGGTGTAGAACGCAACTTAATCTATAAGTATATTACTAAATCTATAAGGTATGAAACGCAACTTAAATCTATCGAACTAGAATAAAGACAAACACAAGATAAAAATTTCACTACAACTAACAAACAAAACTTAGCTCTCAAATTCGGCTGAGAATAAATAAGCTCGAAGGAGACTTTTGAAAGACGGCAATGACGACGCCGATGTAACATGATCCGGCAGAGATTGCCAAAAGAGAGAGAGAGAGAGAGAGAGAGAGAGAGAGAGAGAGAGAGAGAGAGAGAGAGAGAGAGAGAGAGAGAGAGAGAGAGAGAGAGCGCAAGCGCGTGCATATGTACATATTATACTTACGTGGACACTTACTTTGTTGAATTGTCGTGCTGTTCCATACAACTGCGGCGCCATCGCCGTTGCCAGTCCCATCTGCACCTTCAGCGGCATCGTCGTCATCCCTTCAGGCATCACCAGCGGTGCCGTAGCTGTTGCCGTCCTCTCGTACGTCGGTAATGGCATCATTGCTCTCGTCATCCTCTCGTACCCTGGTAGCGACGCCGTCGCTGCCGATGTGTCCTGATACACCATCATGGGTGTCATTGCTTTCGCCGTCCTCTCGTACGCTGGTAGCAACGCCGTCGATGCCGATGTGTCCTGATACACCATCATGGGTGTCATTGCTCTCGCCGTCCCGGCCGTCCTCTCGTAGGCTTGTAGCGACGCCGTCGCTGCCGATGTATCCTGATACATCATCATGGGTGTCGTTGTTTTCGCCGACCTCTCGTACGCTGGTAGCGACGCCGTCGCTGTCGATGTATCCTGATACACCATCATGGGTGTCATTGCTCTCGCCGTCCCGGCCGTCCTCTCGTAGGCTTGTAGCGACGCCGTCACTGCCGATGTGTCCTGATGCACCATCATGGGTGTCATTGCTCTCGCCGTTCTCTCGTGCGCTGGTAGCGACGCCGTCGCTGCCGATGTGTCCTGGTACACCATCATGGGTGTCATTGCTCTCGCCGTTATCTCGTGCGCTGGTAGCGATGCCGTCGCTGCCGACGTTCCCTCGTACACTACTATCGGCGACGTAGCTATCCCCTTGTGCATTATCAGCGGTGCTGTGCCACTCACCGCTGTCTCTTGCGCTGGTAGCGGCGTCGTCGCTTTTACCTCCCTCACGATCTGCGGCGTCGTCGCTTTCGCGGAGATCGCCGTCGCTGCCGACGTCCTTTCGTACACCACCACCGGCGACGTAGCTATCCCTTCGTGCACTATCAGCGGTGCTGTGCCACTCACCGCTGTCTCTTGCGCTGGTAGCAGCGTCGTCGCTTTTACCTCCCCCACGATCTGCGGCGTCGTCGCTTCGCGGAGATCACCGCCGTCGTTTTCTCGGACGTCGCTTTTGCGGGTGTCGATTTCGATCTCGGAGATCTCGCCGTTGTCGCACCGCTGTTCTCACCTCTGGCTGAAACAAAATAAAATTTTTTTTAATAATCAGTAACATTGCGATCTGTCTAAGTGGAGACATTTAGCAATAGGTTAAGTAATTTGAAGTCTTGCACGGAGAAGTCCAGTGACTAGTCCGTATTCAAAAGTCAACTCATGCTAGAAGATCTTGCGGAGCTTTTCTCTTAAGTCGGCGAAAGGTTGTCCTGGCATCCATTAGTCCAAAAACCAGCTGATTGGGGTGTGATAAGATTCTCTCTTTATATATCCTGGTGCGTGTAATGATTTCCTCTTTGACGGTAGGAATGTCTAAGTCATGGTGTATTCTGTCGTTAGAGACATACCAACGAGCGTTAACGATCATACGAAGGGTTTTTGACTGGAATCTTTGGAGGATTTCCAAGTTTGAATTTGCCGTTGTTCCCCACAGCTGTAGGCCATAGGACCAAATAAGTTTGAGGATACACTTGTATAAGAGTAGTTTATTTTCTAACGAGAGGTGGGAATTTCTGTTCATGAGCCAGTATAGGCTACGCAGTTTTAATCCGAGTGCTTTTCTCTTTGTGAAAATATGCTTTCTCCAAGTAAGACGTCTATCCAGATAAATGCCCAGATATTTAACATCATCTGCTTGAGGTATTTGGGTTCCGTGAAGTTTGACAGGCGGGCAAGAGTCTCTTCTTGTGGTAAAAGTGACGTGGATGGATTTGGACCCGTTTGCTTGTATGCGCCAGTCCTTGAGCCAGGTGGATATTTTATCGAGACTTTTTTGAAGCTTGGTGGAGGCTTTCTTAGGGCACCTATCCACCGCCAGGATTGCAGTGTCATCAGCGAAGGTTCCGGTAACGACACCATCGATAACTGGCAAGTCTGAAGTAAACAAAGTGTATAAGGTTGGACCCAACACGCTGCCTTGAAGAACTCCAGCTTGTATTTTGTGGAGGTTTGTTATTTCTTCCCCCTGTCTCACCTGAAAATGCCTATCGCTGAGATAAGATCTAATAAAAGAGTAGTAACAATTTGGAAGAGCCGCCTTGATCTTGGACAGCAAACCCTCATGCCACACTCGGTCGAAAGCTTGAGATATATCCAAGAAGGCAGCAGAACAATATTGTTTGTGTTCGAAGGCAGAATGTATTCTATCGACTAGTCTGTGTACTTGTTCGATCGTACTGTGTTTTTGCCTAAATCCAAATTAGTGATCTGGTAGGAGATTATGCTGATGGACTAGAGGCATAAGTCTTTTGAGAAATAGAATCTCCATTACCTTGGAGAGGATTGGAAGTAAGCTAATAGGGCGGTAGGACTTGACGTCCTCAGCTAGTTTGCCCGGTTTGAGTATCATTATGACTAAAGCTGTCTTCCATTGGGATGGGACAGTTTTTAGTCTGAATATGGCATTGAACAAGGATGTTAAGAAGGTGATAGCTTCTGCAGGAAGTTGCTTTAGGATCTGAGCGGTTATTAAGTCATAACCAGGAGCCTTGTGAACATCTAGTTTTTTGATAGTAGTGAGAACATCGTTCTTAGTAAACTTTTTGATGAAGGAAGAGTCCTCTAGGTGCATTTGGTTTAAAGAGTCCTGTACGGTCTGACCCATAGTACCCTCATCCGGATTTGGAGTAAAGACGCTCTCTAGGTGTGTTGCAAACTCAGTGGCCTTATCAGAGTCTTTTGCAGCCCAAGTACCATCGAATTTACGTATAGGGGGCTGATGTAGGATGGGACGTTTTAGTTTTCTGGTAGCCTTCCATAGCGAGTAGTTAGTGGCGGTGGATGCGTCCAAATTTTTTAGATAGTTTTGTAGTCCTGAATTTCTGTCGTAGAATAGAAGTCTTTTTAATTCTGTTGAGAGCTGGTTTAATCGAATTTTGTCCCCTGGGTATCTTGTTTTCTGCCAAATTTTCCTAGCACGCCTTTTCTAAGCTATTTTTTCCCTGATAGATAAAGAATATTGAATAGGTTTTGTATAGGTGGCCTCAGAGGTGGAATCCCATGCTGCCCTTTGAACACAGCTGTTGAAGTGCTCAATTGCCTCTTCGATATCATTGGCGTTTTTTAACGAGTAATTTGCTTTAAGAGAGGAGGCCAGGGATCTCCGGAAAAAATCCCAGTCAGTACGGTTATTATGTAATCTACAGGATTTAGAAGTCTGCATAATTTTTCTACTTAGTGATATAAGTACAGGGGAGTGGTCTGATGAGAGATCCAGGCAAGATTTGCATTCAATCAAAGCATTAGGAAGGCCCTTAATTATGCAAAAGTCAATTAAGTCCGGGATTTTCATAGCGTTCGTGGGCCAGTAAGTAGGTTCACCCGACGATACAACGTCGAGTTTCAATATTTCAATTGCATGCAGTAACTGTCTGCCTTTGGGGGATATTGTTCTTGAACCCCAGTAGGTGTGCTTAGCGTTATAATCGCCACCGGCGATAAATCTATGGCCCAAGATGGTAAGGTATTTAACCCTAGAACCCATAAGAGGGGTCGATTTCGACCCCAGGCGAACTTTGAACTACGCTCCTGAGCTAGCGAGTGACATTATTGACTCAGGACCTGAACCATAATTCATTTCAATTTTCTAAAAGTAGGGTTATGTCGGGCGCAGCGTTAGTTGTTCGCTAGCAGTGAAGTAGCACAGTCGCAAAGCGGGCGTGGGGTCGATATCGACCCCAGTCGTGAGTTGCCGTTTGAGTTTCGTCACGGTAAGCTAATTTTATTTTTTTGCTAGAATCAATATATATCATGTATTATTACGTAATCTGAGCATAAATAGTCATAAATATTATTTAAGACGAAATATCACACAACTTAGTCGGTAAAAATCCCGTTGCCTATAGAAGATTGACATTTCGCAGAAAATGGCTGGGCGATATAATGTTTTATTTTTTTCATATTTTTTACTATTTTGTATCAAATAAAAATAAAATAATACTTGAAATACAATTTTTTATGGTTTTTTCATCGATTTTTTCCATATTTCAACTTTGTGAATTTCTTCATTTTTATAGTTCCAAATAAATATACTTTTTGAACAGAACATAGCGATAACAATTTTTTTCCAATAGTCTAATGTGTCCTCTTTAAAACCCCGTTTGAAATTTGAAAATCGGTTGATTACAAAAAAAGATACAAATTTTTGTTTAAAAAAAGAGGTTTTTGCTGATTTTCTGCGTTTTTCGGTCTTTAAATGGATTTTTCACTAACTAAACTTGAGTAAAATTAAATTTACCATATACCATTCTCTTCGTTATTGAAAAACGAAGAAATTCATGTAGGTTTAAAGGCCCTTTATTTCTGTAGGACCGGTTTTACGATCAAATAAAGCGTGGGGTCGATATTGCCCCCAGTCATGCGTTAGAAGGTCAAAAAAATGATACATGGGTTCTAGGGTTAAGGTAATCATCCTTATCTATAGCATGTTTAGGGGTGCTATAGACAGCTGAGACGACTATTGGTCCTTTCCAATCCTCAATCATGACATTGGTTGCCTGAATTTTTTCAGTATGGTAAGATTTAATGACGTGGTGCCTAATATCATTTCTTATCAATACCGCACTACCTCTATGAGCGGTACTATCTGGGTGCATTGTATGATAGAAGCTGAAATTTGTCATTCTAAAAAAGTTTTTCCTTGTGAAGTGAGTTTCGGAGATAAGAAGAATATCTAGTTGGTTTGTTAAAATAAATGCCTTAACCTCTAAGGTATGTTGTGACAGCCCGTTAGCATTCCATAAGGCTATTTTTAGAGAATCGAATTTGACAATCCTGACATTAAGTCGTGAAAAAGTTTTGTCAGGGTAGTTAACTGATCCGAAATACGTTTTAATAACTCCATCATATTCCCAGCTTCAATTTGAACCTTAGGTATTGGTGTTTTTATCTGATCTGAATATAAAGTTTTATCGATGTTTTGTGTGGTTTGAGTGAGAGCAGGATGCTTCGAGGAGTTAGGCTGATAGCTGAGGATGATGGTTTCAAGCTTGTCTTATCCGTTGTTAGTAGTGATTTTTCCCTGGCAGGAGGAAACTTAACTTTTTGAAGTTCCTTATAAACATTACAGCCTTTGTAGTTTGCCGGATGGTTCCCATCGCAGAGAACACATCTGACATCATCAGACCTAGACTTGCGCGGGCAGTCGGCTGAGCGATGCTATCCTGTGCATTTAATGCATCTAGGAGTGCGACGGCAGTAAGCTTTCGTATGGCCGTATTGTTGGCATTTGGCGCATTGGGGAATCTCGCGTTTAGGTCGTGGAGGTTCGAAGGAGATACGGCAGTGTAGCAAATGTTTGACTTCAAAAATAAGCTTGTTATTGTTATTTGATCTGAGTTCAATTATAAACATAGGTAAAGGTTTTTTAGTCCCTCTTTGCTTAATGTTCCAAATATTGGAGGCTTCGTGCCCGAGATCCAATAGGGCCTTTTTGATATCGTTAGTGTCCACTGAGGGGTGCAGATTCTTCAAGACCACCCTAAAACCCTTATCCTCTTTGGGTTTATAGGTAAAAAATTCGGTTTGTTTAATTTCTAATTGTTTGACTATTATAGAATATGCTTCGGATGTACTTGGCTGTATTTTAACTTGATCGTTACGAAGAACTCTAATTACATAGTTGTCTTTAGCTTGATCATCAAACATATTGATGAGGGGTTGTATATTTTTGACTCCATCGACGAATATTGGTGGTGGCTTTATCAATTTTTTTTTGATTTCACGATTTACGCCTTGATCCTCTTCACCTTCAAGGGGAGAGAAGCTATTGGATGTAGGCACTGGGTTACTAAGCCAGTAGGAACTAATTTTGACCTGTTTTTGTTTTTTGGTAGAAATCTCAGGGCTGGTACGCGCTCTTTTCTTCTTGTCTGTGACCACTGTCCAGGGAGACTCGCGATTTAAGCCTACCTCTTTATTTGTTATGGTCTTCGGAGTTTTTATTTGCGTTTTCACGACCGAATGGTCTCAATAAGTTTTCGCTAAATGAAGCAGAACGAAGTCTGTCAGAAACCAGATGTAGTGGAGTGTTGCCGAACAATGGTTGGCCCCCCCCCCCCAGAATCCGTGGGGCCGACCTCCGAGGAGGGTGGATTTTCCAGCATAGCTGGGCTGCCACCTGGGGTAATAATAATTTTGTTTGTTTTATCCATTGTGGGTTTGTTTGGCTATTGGTCCACGGGAGGTATTTTATTTCCCTCCTACCCTCCGGCGGCTACTGGCCGCCGGCGAGCGTTCCCCCATCCGCCACCCAGGGGACGCGCCTCCTAGCGGTTACAGCCTCCGCCGGAGGAAAATAAAATGATCAATCATTTTTATTAAAGTCATAATTGACCCAGATATATAACAATATATGTGTATATGTATTTTATTGTACTTACATTTGCTGGGTGTTTTCTTCTCCATGCTTATCGGAACAAGAGACCGCTGAAGATGAAGATCGCGTGGCGTGTGCCACGGGCAAATTTCGGAGCCCCCACCACTGGGCTCTGGAATAACAAGGAAGAGACGCACACAAGCGAATAGCCGTGTGCGTGGGGGGGTTTCGAGTTTCGAGCGGCTGGAAGAGTGCGGACATATAATCTATCTGTCTCTTTCTCGCTCCAGCCAGCCACGAGATTTGAATAATGGTAAATGTGGCAACTATGCCTGCCTGGCTCGCGCGTTTTACATCTCGCGTTTTCCGTATGAGAGACTAGGGCTGTGTTCGGGGAGCACACTAATAGCGCTATTGGGTCGTCCTGTCCTTGTTTCACGTATAATAAGCAACAAGGATAAAACGATGTGATAACGCTAATAGTGCTATCTTGTCTGTTGAATATCATAACAATTACAACGCAAAAATTTAACTGCAAAAAATATAAATAAACTCATTACGTAATTACGCTATAGTTTAGCCTGTACATAAAAGATATAAACAAGGTTTACAAGAAACTATTATAACATATATATATATATATATATATACTGGAACACATATATTTATATTTATTTTTTAAATATAAAAATAGAGTACATTCTACTACAATTTCTGCTATAAGAAACGTTTATAACATATTCACTTTATTTTATTATTATGTTATTCACATAACTTTATCTTGATGTATACAGATTATGAACATTTTCAAATATTGTCAGTCTGAAAGCAAGCTTGAAAAATACGTGTATTTACTTGAACTTATTACAATGTGTAATGTTTGTTATAAATAATTAGAATTCAATGCATGCTATGATTAAAAATTAATAACTACATTAAATTTTATTGACCATATATATCTTTTCTTACTTTACTTTCATTCTTCTGTCTCTTATTAAAATTTCTAAATGTACTTACATTGTCATTTGGAAGAAAAAAAAACTAAATCGCACTAACTTTATTACCTTTACAAATTACATTTATTTTTAACAAGTGCTTATTACTTTTCTTGTTAGGAATACTGAATATTTGTAGCAAACTTGAAATGTCTTACAAAATTTATTTAATAATTTCCGTAGCTAGTGTCTGCAGAGCTAATAATTTTAAACATGTACATCACTTTTTCTACAAATTGAAATAAAGAAACGTCTACAATGGCAGCAGGAGTATACAGTAAGGCTGCGGTCCACTTGACGCTACAAATGCTTTGCAGCGTTCTTCTTCTCCTTCTTTCTTCATTGAAAGAAAAGAAAAGAGGAATGCTTCGAAGTATTTGTAGCGTCAAGTGGACCGCAACCTAAGACATAAGCAGTAAGTTATTGACTAATGGGATTTTTACAATTCAAGAATAATCGACTGTAGTTGGTCAGTAGCTTACTCCTTATGTCTTACTGTATACTTCTGCTGCCATTGTAGACGACGCTTTACATAATAATGTCTCGCGCGTTGTGTCTGATACAAAACACGAAGCAAAAGTCAACCTATGTCGCCACATGTACGAGTTTTATATATTTGTGGCTGGCTTGAGCTAGAAAGACACGGTAGATTTTATGACTGCGTTATTTCAAACGTGTTGTGAATTATCATGATCTACTATACAAGTAACTTAGAATAATTCACTGTTATACGCAGATTGATTTCTCGTATACAATCCCGCTTACGCATAAGAATTATGGTAAAATACTAAAAATATGATATTCTTATATACATATGGTAACACATCAATTTCGAACAAGGATAAGCGTAACAATCCACAGTAGCTCAGTGCAGTGTTGCACTTAGATAACTTAAAATAATCTAGATACAGATTAGATAAAACGTATGCGCATGTATCTTAGATAAAATTAACAGAGATATTGCGAGCGACCCAACTGGCCAAATTTTATTGATTTAAAACGCTACGTTTCGACCGTGGATCCGGTCCTTTTCAAGCGCTCTCTCACAAATATATTCGTCAGGCATAATGCCCTAACTACGCCGAATCTAGAAAATATTTGTGCGTCGGGATCAAACAATACAAATGTCTAAATTTTACCACCGCACGGCTCTGACATGACACAAACATCTAACGAAGTATGCCGTTTAACGAATATTTTATATTGTATTGTTTGATCCCGACGCACAAATATTTTCTAGATTCGGCGTAGTTAGGGCATTATGCCTGACGAATATATTTGTGAGAAAGCGCTTGAAAAGGACCGGATCCACGGTCGAAACGTAGCGTTTTAAATCAATAAAATTTGGCCAGTTGGGTCGCTCGCAATATCTCTGTTAATTTTAATTATTCACTGGCGACTCAAATTCTCTAATATTATCTTAGATAAGATAAAGATAATTCCGGTTTGAGTATATCTAGATAAAAGATGAATTAGTTAAGTGTTTTATCTAGATACTTTTAAGATAATATTAAAAACTATTTAGGATATATAAAAATAATATACTCGAGAAAAAGTTTTTACATGTATTTTTTATTAGAAGAAATAACGATATTTTGAAGACTAATAATTTTGTGATTTTATTTTTAAAAATATTATCAAAACTAAGAAAAAGTTTAATTGTAAAAATAATATTTTTTACAATTAAACTTTCTCTTAGTTAGGCTGCCTAACTCTTAGGCATATAAAAGAGTTCAATTTATTTTATTTATATCGGGTGAATACTTTATAAGTTATTTTTATATCAAGTATTTTATATCAAGATATATCAGCTCGCTGATAGCTGAAGACCTTATTACCTAATTTTTATGATATCTTAATAATCTATAATATGTAAAAATATTAGAAGAAAAAAACGAAGTCATTTCTTAAAAACTTAAAAAAGTAGTGTTATATATAGAGATAGGTTAATAGAGGTTTACAATAGTTATATATAATATATATATATATATATATATATATATATATATATATATATATATGTATATATATATACAATAAAATTATAAGTTTTTGTTTTTTAAAAATAATAGTTTTTCAAATGTACTGTCGGATAAACGATTTCTTCGAGGTACAAATATCTGTTGCCCGCAACTGAAAAGGCGCTCCACTGCCGCGGAAGATGGTAATGTTGTGTTATACTTCAAAAAAATGTTTTTTACATTAGGATAATGATTGAGAGAATTTATATCTTTGGTTTTAGATTCTAAATATGACAGCGCCTCAATGTTACTACTAAGTATTGGCTGCACCGAACAACGCATTCCATTTTTTTTGTCGAAATCATTAAAAAAATTGTCCTCTTCACTACTACTAGATGTTGATTTGTTTACAACAAGAGAACTATTTTTTGCATGAAAAGTATCTACTTCTTTCAAAAATAATTCTTTACATGTCTCCATGTGACATTCTGGCACCCAATTTAACTTAAAGCGAGGTAAACTGATAGCAGATATAATATATATTTTACTATCAGGAGAGTCGAAATCATAAATATGTTTAAATCGCTTCTCTAAAGCTACTATCATTCCATCTACCAATGGCTTGCAATATGACAAATGAGTAAAATTTGAAAGCTTTTGTTTCAATATAATAATTATAGGCGCTATCATTCCTAAAAAACACATTTTTTCTCCTTGCAGAATATCAAGGCTAGTTGCTAACGGACACATAATCATGACAAATTCTTCTAAAAATTCAATTTCATGCAATTTTAATTTTTGGAGCTTAAGTTGTTCAAATAGTATAATGAGTTTAGTTTTACGAGTTAGGAGTTTTTGTATCGCATCGAATTGCGAATTCCATCGTGTAATGACACTAATGACTGGTACAAGAAATTTACAACCGCATTCCTTAAAGCATATGTCAGATGCTAGAGTACTACGACTCAATAGGTTCCATAAAGCACTTACTTTTGCAAACGCAGAACGATAAACTTTTTTAAGAGCAGCATTACCAGGATTATCTAATATTTTTTTGCAATCCGTTGTAGCAATGAGGTTTAAGGTATGACTACTACAAGTTAATTGTGGAGGTAAAATAATTTCATCACCTAATTCATCAGTAAAAGCATTGTCATGATCATGAATGTCATTATTTGGTGAAATTTCGTTAATCTCAATATCTGAATCTGATTCTTCTATATCATTTAAAATATCTTCATTTTCTTCTACATTAAGTTGAATTCGATCAGAGCTTTCAAATCTTGTAACACCAAAACATCTGAAAACTTTGCCAAAATTTGAAGCATTATCGGTTACTATGTGAGTAACTTTAGCTACATCTAAAGCGAATTCTTTCAATATGTGATGTATCAATAAAGCAATATTGTCATAAGTATGGTTATATAAAATTCTCTTACAGGCCAAAGTATATGATTTTCTTTCTAAAGTTTCTGAAATAAAATAAATCGTCATTCCTAAATAACTTTTGTTTCTACATGACCAAATGTCAGAAGTTAAACATACACAATTTTGTTTTTCCAATAATGCTTTTAGTCTACATTTTTTTTCTTTATACAATTTGTTAATTTCAGTTGACAATGCACTTTTACCAGGCAGAATGTTTTCAGATGTATTATTTGCTATTCCACAAATTAAATTTTTAAACGCCGGTTTATAAACAGTGTTGAGAGAGGACGCATTTCTTCAATTATATAACTTAAAATTAAATTGTGTATCTGTAAGAGAAAAAAAAATATTATTTTGAAAGAGTTTTTAATGCTTCATTGTTAGTGCATTAAATGTTATATATTATTAAATTATACAAACCTGTTTCACCGAAACGAAATTGTTCTTTGCAAACGGTACTATGCTTTGCATCTTTTGTTGCTCTTTCTTATTTTCCAATCTTTTTAATTTAATCTTTTGCGTTAAATGAGGATGTATTTTCTAAATCAAAAACCAATAAAAAAAGGAATTTAACATAAAACATTATTCTTTTAAATTCTAATAAATATTTAAATAAATTTAAAAAATGTATGTAAACATTAAAATATTATAAATAAAAAGTGATAAAATAAAAAAAATATGTAACTTACATTATAATGACTGAAAAAATTTCCAGTAGATGTTTTAGAACCGCTGATCGTTTTAGGGCAATTTTTACATTAAGCTATTATTCGTGAGTCCGTGCTCTTACTTGTAATTTCGTAAAATTCTCCTCTTAAAATAAATGGTAGAGAGGTTGAGGATAATTTGGATGTACTAGGAATACTAGGATTAGTAGTATCAGTAGTATCCGTGCCATCATTTGTATTATTATTATCGTCATTATCGATGTTGTCGACGTCGATCTCCATAGTCTCCAGAGAACTTGAGAAGCTTAAAATTGAATCTTTGTTTTCTGTTCAACCAAAAGTAATTATACTAATCATTTATTATACTATTATTAATATTAATAGTAATATTCTTTTAATAAAAATGTATACTAAAAAAAATGCTTACTGGAACACTGGAAGACTTCACAAAATATGTTTTCAGTGTAGCCTGTGTGGCAGTATCGTAGAGCGTAAAGCAGGTGTTATTTTCACTTGTACGGTTTTCGTGGGTGTGGGAGCTGTCAGATTGAGAAACAAATAGAAAGGAAACAATTATTACAAATGCAATAAATCAATAATATCCATTAACGGTACCGATTAACTCACAGACTGACACAGACTTATAATATATAGGCTACGGTCAACATGACGCTACAAATGCTTCGAAGCATTCTTCTTCTCTTTTCTTTCAACGAAGAAAGAAGGAGAAGAAGAACGCTCCAAAGCATTTGTAGCGTCACGTTGACCGTAGCCATAGACTGGCCCCTGCCGTAAGAGGCAGCGTGGCAACATTAACATATACGGTGCAGACGGAACCTTTCTAGTAGATATGTCTCTTTCTTCTGAGAGAGAGAGAGAGAGAGAGAGAGAGAGAGAGAACGCCAGAAGGCAGAGACAGATCTACTTCATCTGCTAGAAAGGTTATGTCTGCACCGTACATTCGTAACATCTCTTACGGTTACGGCAATATAATTTTAATTAATATAGATAAATAGATAATAGTTATAATTTATAATATATACGATTGCATCCATGAGACCGTGAATCCGTGTGATTTTTCGGTATTGATGACTTCGACACTTTGACACTTTGTCAAATCGATCAATGCGATTATATATGCACAAACTCTAAACTTGTGCTGCACGTATTGATGTATTACTGGTATTACGAGTTTCCAAGTTTTGGCTGATGGCAGAGAACGAGACGTAAATGTCGTAGTCGTGGACGTAGGGTAAGACACGTGCATTATGTATAGAGAGGTTGATTGTATATTGTAATGAAAATCAGAGGCATCTTTTGTGACGGTACTGACAAAATAAAATGTCAGAAACATCTGTTCGGATGGTACTGATAATTACAAATGTGTCATTTGTACATTACAAGCGGAGAGACAGAAAAAATTATATTGGTTGTGTTCTCACGGAAATGGGCGTTGGAGGGGCCCATTTTCAATTTTCTAAATCATATAATTTCCATTTTATATTGTATTTGTACACTTCAGAAAAGGTATGTTTATTGTAAATATATTTCTTACTTCATTTCATAAATATATAAACAGTATATGTATGTGTATGTGTATATATGTGTGTGCAGATTATCTAATCCGATGTTACGGAAGAAACGGGCCTCAGTTTTATAGAGTGCTCTCAACGCACACGTACACGGTACGCACATGTGCATATGTGTGGACCGCAAATTGCTTACACATTTTACCGATGGTACATATGTGTAATGTATTGTACGCTTGTTACCAGAGTAGTTGCAACACTTTTCAAAATAAATTTAGAAACGCGCATTTGGGATGAAAACTATAGTACCTTCGTTCATGCGCAATGATGACATGTATCATCAAACTGTACATACAATATGTGTCATAAACTCAAATTATAATAAACATATATATATATGCAATAAAGATCGTCATATGTAATCGACGTTGCACATTACAATAAAAATAATGTAACTTATCTCGTTCATATACGTAGGGACATATTACAAATTGGCACAATTGTAATATCTTAAATAAAAATATTTCTGTAATTATATAGTTTGTATAATTTACACGCACGCACGCACGCACGCACGCACGCACGCACACGAACACACATTACATACACACACATAATACTCCTATTTGTTGTACCTGAACTTCTTGCACGGTTCATTTTTTCTCTTTTTCTTTGCATATTAGAGAGAAAAGCAGAAAAGATGAACTGTGCAAGAAGTTCAACTAAAACGAACAGGTCTAATAAACATACACATAATTCACACACAATTTATACGTGTGTGTGTGTGTGTGTGTGTGTGTATGTGCGTACGTACGTATGTGTATATGTATATGTCCATTTTTTACTTACTGTCATAACTGAAAGTAAATAAAAGTAAAATGTAAATATCTAAAATATTATGTAATACTTGATTGAAATACTTTATTATAATACTTTATATATATATATATTGTAATACCTCAGTTTTTCTTTAGTTTTTCTTGAGTTATTTGTAATCAGGTCAAAAATTGAATATATTTTTAACATATTTAGTTTTGATGTATTACCAAGTATTTTGAATATTTACACATATGTCTACGTACATACATACGTACCACACACACACACATACACATACACACTAGGTCTGTTCATTTTACCTGAACTTCTTGCACGGTTCATATTTTCTTTTTTTCTTTTTATATTGGAGTCGAAAGGAGAAAGATGAATTGTGCAAGAAGTTCAACTGAAACAAAAAAGCCTAATAAACATAGACAACAATACGCAATACACAAACAATTTACACGTGTGTGTGTGTGTGCGTGCGTGCGTATGTATATATGTATGTGTACATATTTTATTTATTCTAGTACAAATTATTATAAGCTAAATGTAAAAATCCAGATTAGTTCGTAATACTTTATTGTAATACTTTATTATTATACTTCATTGTAATACTTTATAATACTTCATTGTAATTCTTTATTGTAATCTTTTATTACAATACTTTATTGTAATACTTTAATTTTTTGTATTCAAGAATCACGTTCGTATTGGTTTTGACATATTTGGTTCTGATATATTTGATCTGTGTTCTACAATTCACTGCCAGCGTTGAAAATATATAGTACACGTGTGACGTATACTATAAAGTTTTAGCACTGCAGTGAATTTGGGAACACAGCCTTGGTTTTCACACGTTTAGTTTTTCGACATTTTTCATAATATTTGGTTTCATATGGTTTTTTTTATGATACATTTGTGTATAATAAATGAAAAAAATGTAATACAATTGTGTATTTCATTTATCCTTTCTTCATATATTAATATAATTGTTGAGTATGTGCGTGCGCGCGCGCGCGTGTGTACAATTTTATTATAGCAACAGTTGTGTACGTGTGTAAATGCATAATTTGTCATTTTATTTATTTTATTATCAATATGTATGTGCATGTATTGATTAGTAAATATTGAATTACTGTCACATATTTACTATGTATTTATATGTATCTAGATTATATGTATTATATTTGTTACCAAACAATACATATATATATATATATATATATATATATTCCTATAATTTTATGTAATTACCTCAAATGTAATTCGCGACATACGAAAATGTTCGACAAATTGAATGTCTGTATACCTCGGAATTACACCTTCAAAATAATTTTCATTTTTCGGTCTTTCATTGCGTCTGATTATTTCATTATCTGGTAAAGGATCCATCAGATTATTTATAATAAAGTTAAATATGTCATTATTAATTCCGTCATCCATCGCAAGTAGTATATCGTATCCATATTTATTATTATTATTTTCTAGATATTTAACCTTTTGACAGTTACGGTATGAATAAGTAACGGTATGAAGGTATCGCATTGTTTTTTTTCTTTGAGTAACTTGGTAACGTGTGTCGTCAACCTTTATGCCCGATCTACAATAGCTGTAGTAAGCTGTAGTAAGCCTCAAGATGTAAGAAACTGACCAATCACAGTCGATTATTCTCCTCACATTCGCCTGTAATTGGTCAATTTCTTACGGCTTGAGGCTTACTACAGCTTACTACAGCTATTGTAGATCGGGCATTATAGACCACTAGTTTGCTTCGTGACTGTCAAAAGGTTAAATATCTGATTGATCCTTACATATATATATATATATATATATATATATGTCATCCGAAATTTATAAAAATTCTAAATTTTATCACAATGCAGTTTTCTTCGTTCGAATCACGATTATACTGCGAGATATGACAAAAAAAAATGTAAAAATATGATAACATGCGACTATAATCTGTATATCACGTAGTACGAGAAAAAATGCAGGTGTCACCAATTATCTCGTATGATCGAGAGATCGTTAAATCCTATTACAATTTCCTGCTAGTAAAAACGCGAATATTAAATAGAAGTCCCTTAAACTTTTTGCGTTAAAAGTCATTATTCCAACCGGAAATATCGTCGGGTAGCGGTGGATCGGAATCAGCTGGATAAGCGTCGAAATTCGCCGTGTCTGTAGAGCCTTGAACTCGGGGTAGTATTGGGGGGTCCAGAGTTCTACGTTTTCAGACCTTTCCAATTAAACCCAATCGAACCATCTGTAATGGATTCATAAAAATAAATCATTATGATATTCTTTTATATCCTTAAAATGCTAAGAAATGTATTTACTTGTGTTTCTGTATTTCACTGATGTCGCCTCTTTGATATCCAAGACGTTCTGCAGGATTATCCTTGAAAACACATAGAGCAATTTTTTATTGTTCGAGAAATTTTAATGTTTAACATTCGTATTGCAGTCAACAAACATGTTGTTATGCTATAAATATTTACCCAAGAATATATATGAAATATTCTAATACGTAAAAGCGTATCATAATTTACCTGCAAAGCTTTTTGATGAGCGCCATTGCGTTACGCGTGATGGATCTAGGAAATTCTATGGCGTCGATTCCTTTTAAGATAATGTTATACGTCTTCATTGGATCAGCGCCGGTAAAAGGAGGCGTACCCGTAAGTAATTCGAATATGAGAACGCCAAAGGACCAATAAATAATCGGCGCTTATGTCATGATCTTTATTTAGAATGACTTTCGGTGCCACGTATTCTGGTATACCACAAAAAGTCCACGTCTTCCTTCCTTTATCCAACCGTTTAGCAAAACCGAAATCCACAAGTTTAACATATCTAAAAAAAATAATAATAATACAATGAAATCTAAATCCATCTGCTAAGTACTACGGAGCATCTGTTTTTCGATGTATTGAAAATAATAATATCTTAATATGTCCATAAAAATTCCTTAATTTTTTTGAAATAATACATCATTATTATACAGATGAATGTATTCTTACCCTTTATTATCTAAAAGTAAGTTTTCCGGTTTAAGATCTCTATAGATGATGTTTCTGGAGTACAGATAATCGAATGCTTCCACAACGCATGCAGTTAGTATAAAAGCGCGTAGTACCATCGTCGAAATGTCCCTTGTCCCTGAGAACGGTCCATAACTCGCCACCCAAGCAAGCTTCCATCAGCATGTAGAGGTACTTTCGATCTTTAAAAGTCTTAAAAAGTTTGACTACAAAATCGCAATCCGCTTCGCTCATGATCCTTTTTTCTGACATAATGTGCTGTTGCTGTCGCGTCTCGACAATCTGTGCCTTCTTTATTTGCTTCAGAGCGAAGGATCGTGTGCTGTCTCCGGCAATTTGAACTAATTCAACTCTTCCGAAACCACCCACGCCGAGAGTCGCAATAGTCCGAAGGTTTTGTAACCGTACATCCCGGAATTCCTTGAATAATCTAAAGAAATCGCAAGATTTGAATATACTTTTGATCAGTACGAATTAGTTCTGTTATAAAAAGTTAAATACATTTACAAATTGCAAATAAGTTTATTCTCCTCGCTGCTTTTTTTTAAATTCAATTTACTGATAATATCGATAATTTTTTATGGACATTAACAATAAACTGATACATCTATTTTTGTTTTTACATATCTATCCATTTTTATTTTTATTAATCAACTTACTTGAAATGTACAGTTTATTGCTCGGTTTATTGTCTCATCCTAATGCTAAGCGTGGAACATAATTATGACATATAATAATGAGTATAATCTGTTAAAAATTAAGACACGAGAAAAATAGTTTTACACACAAAATTAGTTGCAATAATATACATATAAACTTTACAATAAAAAATTATTTAAATTACTTACTTATAAATTATATTACTGCCGGGTAAAAATAACTGTAATGCATGTGTAAGGTTGTTAAATCTTGGTAATGTTAGGTATCCGAGCAGATTGAATTCACGAAAAGTTGAAATGAGGGTGCCAAAAAACTAGATAGAACAATATCTTCTACGCTGTATAATGCAGTTCTGTTCTTGAATGTCCTTAACGCACTGTACAAAGCGCACTTGCACAAACACGTCTCATCGTGTCGAGAAAACTCGATGAGCACACACAGAGAAATGCCACAGAGAACACCATAAATGGCATAAACGCGGGACTGCAATTAACAGTCGAGCTATGCACACTGACGATAACCGCCACGTGCTTTTATGATACAATCACGACAACGTTAACTCGTGTAACCGGACGAACTTTCATCACTGTACTACCGCACGGCACGAGTGACTGAAACACGAGCGACACAAAACAAATGAGGTTATGAAACGAGAGACATCCGCGTAAACTATAATGAACGAGAGTATCACCGTGAGCACAGTTAATAAATCTCTGCCGGCACGAGCCGATCTTCTCGATCGCGGCAACAGTGAGACGACCGCCGCGCCGATCGCGTGACGCAATGAACAAGATTAGCGCAAGCGTGAAAAGTAGTGTCGAAACGCTGGGTTGCGCGCAGATAGGAATACGGGCGCAACCGGCGCTAAACAAAACAAAATCGAAATGATTATTACATGCAATTTGAATAATATGTCGATCAGGAAAATAGTTTACACGTTACATTGCATATATGTAACCACTAATTACACTATAATCACTTAATTATATCATAAATTCACCGCTTTAATCATAAAATTGCGAAATAAATATATTGTAATTAATTTTCTGATTTTTATTTTATTATTATTTTATTATATATAACATTAAAAAGTAAAAATAGTTATGTTGCAAAAAGACGTTATTTGGACAATTTTAAGACGTCTTCAAAATGACGTCTTTAGATGGTCTAAGAAATGACGTCTTATAAACGTCCATTATTAGCCTATGACGTCGTGGACCAAAAAAGACTAAAAATAGACGTCATTATGTCGTCTTCTGACGTCACTTTGCTACTTGGGAAGCTTAAATCTGATTAAAGAATTTTATGCAATATGTTTCTGTCTTTATTTTGTCTCTTTTTCAATGTAATTTAGTTTTAATTTTATTTTAATTTTGCATTTATGTACATTACTGTAGAGGAAATTATTTACTTTAACATCAAACAGACATCAAAATGACGTCAAAATGACAGTCATAATCACCATCAAGGTATGGGACGTTTTGCAGTCATGATGCCATCATTTTGCCATTATTTTGATTACTTCTTTTGACATTATACCCCTCGTCAATTTGATAGCAATTTGATATCACTTTGACTAAGTTGTTTTTGCTGGGTAGGTACTACGTAGTTAGACCAGCTGCGACAAAGCAGCTAGTAATTTTTACCGTTTAATTTGCATTCGCTCGGCGAGCAGGCTAGCTCCTTTTCTGACTTGAACGCGTCTATTCTCACGCACACTATCTCAAGCACTATATATTTGTTCAAAGAACGGTGATTGGTGAACATTGTTTAATAATATCTCTTTCGTTGAGCACAAGAAAAATGATTTAGAATTTTTATACTATGGGAAATAAATCTGATGGTGATCGATATATAATCCAAAATATAAGCAAATATTTATAAGTAGCAAATTAATAGATCCATTTGCCTGATGATCAAAAATGTCATATTTACTTATTCCGTGTATACACATATCGTCGTTGTTCTTTATTTCTTACGCTGTGTGCAAGAATATTTTTATATATTGGCTTCCTCTCTCCCTCTTCTTCTGTCGCCCTCTTTTCTTCCCTCCCTTTCTCACCCCTCCCTTTCTACCTGTCTCTGTATAGCGCAGCATCCGCTGTCAAATGCGCAAGCTCTACATCTGCAGCATCTCTTGGAAGGGATGATCTGTCGCTCAGTATCGAAAATTCGTGCAGTGCGAGTATAGCTGTTAAGACATTTATAGGTGTAAAATAAGGTCTTTTGATCTTGTTATAGATTCGAAATTGTGAAGCAAATAAATTACGATTGCAGAGATTACCATCAACGAATGGGATAAACGCAAAAGACCGCGTCGTTTCGCATTTCAGGTCAAGAAAAAGCAGCGGAGCGTTCGATTTGCACCACCGATGGCAGATCACGACAATATTTACGACGACGAGGTAATTAATTAAACCTGCTGTTGCATATTAGATTTGAATTCTTCATAAACTTTTTCTATGTAAACAGATCCGACTATTTGTTTCTTAATATCTAAATATAATATAATGTAAGAAATTATAATCTTGTTAAAGAACATCATATTTTCTATAAAGAATAATTATATATTCTATCTCTGTTACTTGCAAACAAATATTACTAATTAATCTTGAAATGACATTAGAAGTATAAAAATGTTATTGATTTTAGCAAAAAAAATATACAAGGTGTTACCTAAATAAGTACACAAACTTGAAGGGGATATTCCTTGGCTGATTTAAGAAGAAAATATCCTATAAATATGTGTCCTAAAATGCTTTGTTTTCAAAATACAGGGTGTTAAAGTTGTGAAGAGAAATAAAAATTTCAAAAATCTGGAAAACATTTAAAGATATTTTATTTAAATTTGGTATGCGTACATATAGTATTAAGAACCATTTTCTAGTACCGATAAAACATTTTTAGAGGAGCGTGCATTTTTGACACCCTATATTTCGAAAATAAAGCAGTTTAGAACACATGTTTATAGGACCTTTTCTCCTTAAAATAAGCCAAGAAATATTTCCTTCGAGTTTGTGTACTTACTTAGGTAACATCCTGTACAATTAATATATGAGAGGTGACAAAATAAATAGATTTAAATTTCCCATAAACATAATTTTCAAATTTTGTTTAAAATTTCATATATAAAATAACAGTTATTAGCACGAATGTCCTCAGATCCTAAAATCACTGAAATACTTGCACTTAAGAATTTGTCTAAATTAGTGATTTTTATAGTCGATTGTGATAAATATTATGTCATGTTAATTACAATGTCCTTTAATTCATGCATTATATTATCTTAAATGTTTGCCAGAACGTTTTTGCTTAAGATGCTCAATTAACATGGAACCTTGCCGAACAGAATCAAAACCAATAAATTATTTTTAATAAAATTTATAAAAAGGATAATATTAATTATTAATAATACAGATTAATGCGACGTCGCAACAGTATAACCAAATAATAAAATGCTATCTAGTTATTTTTTATATGTATCTGTACTGTTGTATACGATAGTTTTGACGTAGAATACAGTTATAGTTACGTGTTAATTACATATGAGAAATTAGACTCATTGAAAGTTAATCTGTTTCGAAACCTATTTTTAAGAATGTGACATATTAATACGCATTTTTCTCCTAACACATTGACGCACGCAGCGCAGCACATCACTTCCTTCCCTATTGATTTTAGCTACAGCAGCTGACTAGCTACTCTCACCATGAAAGCACCTGCAATCCACTTGTATTCTACACACAATTAGTATCGCAATATCAGCGATTTTCAACACTTTTTTCAAATATCAAAAGCCAATAAGAATGTAATCGACGTATTTGTATAAAGATACAATTCCGTCGAGTATTACAATTTTCGTTAATATAATTTTCATCATTTTGTTGATAATTTAAACCACTTATTCACACAATCATCTAACAATACACAAATACGTCAATGGTATTATAAAAATATTTTAAATACATATATCATTATGGTAAATATTAATCTTTGCTCATATCGAGCCTTTTAGATTTTCTGTCATTTGGTTACTCTTGCTATAAATACAAAAAATTTTAACATTATTTAAATTTTGTAGAGTATGATACATTTTAGTTGTAAAATTAAATTGCAGAATAATAAATACGAATAATAAAACAAATATACAATATAATTTGAATTAATATTGAATTAATAATATGATTATCACAAGAGAGATAGAAATTTACGTTTTTAACAACTACGTTATCAATAAAAATTATTAAAAATCTTACCTTACAAAAGTAAAAAATATACACCAAGTACATAAAATATATTATTTAAAAATGTGTGCATTATTAAATAAAAAATTAACTACTCAAAAATAGATATAAAATCAATCTAATTAGCCAAATATTACTGAGGCATGTTAAAAAAAAACAATACTTTTGAAGATATTAGGTGTGTTTAATTAATAGAACTTTATTTTATTTTTTTGTGACTGTATTATAATTTTACATAAATTTTAAGTCGTATCATCCCCTCTCTAAAAAAGGCCAGCGTGCAAAGTCGATACTCGAATATATTGCGGTTATAATGTTGCCTCTTTTCCGCGATGCCGATTGGTTCTCTCGCTGTGCTTACTTCATGAACGATTCGCATATTTTGACAGTTATGTGTCATGTGTATCGACGGGTTAAGTATATTAGTAACAGCTACAGAAAATGGAAAATGTCATAGTTTATTTTAAGTATTTAATTTAAGTATTTTAACGTTTTATTTATTATAAGTATTTAAGTTAAAATTACTTCTACATTAACGGATACTTTTTTCCTTTTGGATGTATCAAGATTGTTTTTTAGATAAGTTTTATAAATCGTTTTTATTATAATCTTTATTTTTAATTTTTTAGAAATGATACTTTGTGTTATTTTTTATTTTCAATAAGTGGTTTTCGTTTTAAAACACTGTTAATACTGCTCTTTGTACAAATGCATTATAGTAACTGTATAAGGTTATTTCTTATACATGGATCTACAACGTGATGAGATTTAAAGCATTGGATAAAAAAAGGAAGTGAAATGATAACGAAAGAAAAAAAGGAAAGAAGGAGAGGTATTTAAAAGAAAGAATTATAAAAGAATTTTAATTCTTTTTTATTTCTGATTATATTAATATATCAGGTGTACCAGACTGTCTATTGTATACAAAATTGAGTCCAATTGAAAAGGTATCTACCGTTGGAAGAAATAAGGTAAAAAGGACATTTTTTTAATAATTTTTATAAGAAGTGAACTTGAGTATCTATAAGAAGAAATTTTCAGTTCAGTTTCAATAAAAAATAAGAGAAAAAAAGAAATTTTGAAAGAAGAAGAAGAAGAAGAAAAACAGAAGTTTTTCTGTATTTTTTTTCTTTAACTGTTAATAAAATTAATAGTTAAAGTAAGAAATAATAATAAAGGCATTATATAAGAACTACATTACGGAAGTAAATGCGATGAAGAGACCACCAGTGGGAGTGCTCTTAGTAATTGAAGCAAAATGTACATTGTGAATAATGTGAAACCATATAAGGTTTGCTCAGGCATATACACAATTACGCAAATGTTACACAGTAATAATAAGTTCAAAATTCTGTTATAACGAAGCATTTTCTATAATATTTATGTAATTGTATAATATTTACGTAATTATAATTATCAAATTTAAATCTATTAATCATTGTTATATATCATTTTTACAATTATTTA
The DNA here is from genome assembly GCF_030848805.1 of Temnothorax longispinosus. Classification (NCBI taxonomy): domain Eukaryota; kingdom Metazoa; phylum Arthropoda; class Insecta; order Hymenoptera; family Formicidae; genus Temnothorax; species Temnothorax longispinosus. Next base: position 12,009,841 of record NC_092365.1, on the reverse strand, counting down.
TACATTTTAATCATTCTGCACTTTTCAAATTATTTACTGAGAGTGAGTGAGTGAGTGAGTGAGTGAGTGAGTGAGTGAGTGAGTGAGTGAGTGAGTGAGTGAGTGAGTGAGTGAGTGAGTGAGTGAGTGAGTGAGTGAGTGAGTGAGAGTGAGTGAGTGAGTGAGTGAGTGAGTGAGTGAGTGAGTGAGTGAGTGAGTGAGTGAGTGAGTGAGTGAGTGAGTGAGTGAGTGAGTGAGTGAGTGAGTGAGTGAGTGAGTGAGTGAGTGAGTGAGTGAGTGAGTGAGAGTGGTGAGTGAGTGAGTGAGTGGTGAGTGAGTGAGTGCTGGTGATGCTGGTGAGTGAGTGAGTGAGTGGTGAGTGAGTGAGTGAGTGAGTGAGTGAGTGAGTGAGTGAGTGAGTGAGTGAGTGAGTGAGTGAGCGTGAGTGAGTGAGTAGTGAGTGAGTGAGTGAGTGAGTGAGTGAGTGCGTGGTGCGTGAGTGCGTGAGTGCGTGAGTGAGTGAGTGCGTGCGTGAGTGCGTGAGTGAGTGGTGCGTGAGTGGTGAGTGAGTGCGTGCGTGCGTGAGTGAGTGCTTGAGTGAGTGCGTAGCGTGAGTGCGTGCGTGCGTGGTGGTGCGTGCGTGCGCGTGCGTGCGTGCGTGCGTGCGTGAGTGAGTGAGTGAGTGAGTGAGTGAGTGAGTGAGTGAGTGAGTGAGTGAGTGAGTGAGTGAGTGAGTGAGTGAGTGAGTGAGTGAGTGAGAGAGAGAGAGAGAGAGGAGTTAAGAATTCACCTTTGTAATTAAAAGATAATAGGCATGTTAAAAATTTCGTATGCAATGAGTTATATGTACAGTTTATGACATTCTTTCTTTTATTTTTCGAGGTTTTTAATTAATTATTATAAATGTATTTATATCTTTGCGAAACATAAAATCAATTTAAATAAAAATATTTGTATAAAGTCATTTAAAAATCATGTTATTATATACCGTTTTTGCGGCGGTGTGGTCTAGTGGTAGAGCGCCAGACTCGTAATCTGAGGAACCAGGTTCGAGTCCACTAGAGCCATGAATCATGGAAAAGTTTTTTTTCGAAAAAACCGCGCCTTTCCGTGCAAAATGCGGAGAAAACTGGGCTCCGTCTTTCGGAAGAGACGTTAAACCGTTGGTCCAAAGGAGGGAACAGTAAGGTAGTAGATGAATTGGAGGTTAGGGTTGGGTACGTCCCTTCAAAACGCTCTTTAAGGCCCCTTGGGGTATGTAAAGCAAAATCCTTTTTTATATACCGTTAAATTTTTCTTAATGTGTGGTATTACTAAAAAAAAGTAGCAATATTAAATATTGTTGTAAATTTTGTTTTGTGTAATAATATATTTAAAAAGCTAAATGGCGCACGCATAGCGCGCGTTTGTAGTGTTCTCGTCATCTAAAAAAAGGTTCCCTCTCTTAAAAAAGGCGTGCAAAGTCGATACTCGAATATATCGCGGTTATTGTTGCCTCTTTTCCGCGATGCCGATTGGTTCTCTCGCTGCGCTTACTTTATTTGCAGCTGTCATCGTATATTTTGATAGTTGTGTGTATCAAGAAGTTAATAGTGTAATAGTAATAGCATAATGTTAAAGATAAATAGCGCGCGCGAAGCGCGCGTCTGTGGTGTCTAGTTAAAATAAAACATAAAAACTTGGCATGACCAAATAGCATTTATCCAACACCAAAGATTATTGTATATAATATTTATTATAAATAGATAAGAGATAAACATTGATAACATTTAATTAATAATATCTAATTAATGCTCTGATAATCGAGTTTACGAGTATAATTAAATATTATCAAACTTGTATTAATATTTCTATTGTGTAAAATTATATATTATTGATATTATATTGCGGATAATACTTAAAATTAAAATTTGCAAAATATCAAAGAAGAGTAAAAACATATGTATCAAAATGTGACACGCCAATGCTTTATTTTGATTTTAAGTCCATTTTATACATCTGAGAAATTGCATGAAATCACAATAGAGTTACAAAGAAATAAAATAAAATTTTAATTAATTAAACATATGTAATATTTTTATAAGTGTCCTTTTTTAGATTTATGTTTGTCTCAGTGATACTTGGCTAATTAAAATTTCATATCTATTTTTGGGCGATTTATTGTTTATTTAACAATTGTATATACTTTTAAGGTAATTATGCAGTAATAGGGACCACCCTCCGATGACCTTGACCTTGACATATGTTGTCAAGTCACATATGTGACGAGATAGTTGACATATCTCGTCACCCTCCTGAGTGACCTTCGGAAGGTTTTAGCCGTCGCTCGTTATTCGTTAAAAAGTTATTAACAAAAAAAGTTTTGACAATATAGCAGCTATTTTGAGTATTGGAAGGCATAAATAACTAATATATACGTGTGTGTGCCCTGCTTTAAAGAAAATCACAACTTCTATAAAGCAGGACATACACACGTGTGTGTGTGCCCTGCTTTAAAAAAAATCACAACTTTTATAAAGCAGGACATACACACATGTGTGTGTGCCCTGCTTTAAAGAAAATCACAACTTCTATAACTTTATATGCTTTACCAAAACACAACTCGGTTCGCGTGGAAAGTATATGCGTGAACTATTTCGGGACTACCGCACCTCCCCCGAAAGCACGGGGGGGGGTGTGCGTGAACCTCGGTTCGCGTGGAAAGTATATGCGTGAACTATTTCGGGACTACCGCACCTCCCCCGAAAGCACGGGGGGGTGTGCGTGAACCTCGGTTCGCGTGGAAAGAGTATGCGTGAACTATTTCGGGACTACCGCACCTCCCCCGAAAGCACGGGGGGGGGGGGTGTGCGTGAACCTCGGTTCGCGTGGAAAGTATATGCGTGAACTATTTCGGGACTACCGCACCTCCCCCGAAAGCACGAGGGGGGTGTGCGTGAACCTCGGTTCGCGTGGAAAGTGTATGCGTGAACTATTTCGGGACTACCGCACCTCCCCCGAAAGCACGGGGGGGGGGTGTGCGTGAACCTCGGTTCGCGTGGAAAGTATATGCGTGAACTATTTCGGTTGTGATTTTCTTTAAAGCAGGGCACACACACGTATATATTAGTTATTTATGCCTTCCAATACTCAAAATAGCTGCTGTATTTTTCAAACTTTTTTTGTTTATAACTTTTTAACGAATAACGAGCGACGGCTAAAACTTTCCGAAGGTCACTCAGGAGAGTGACCTTGACAACATATGTCAAGGTCAAGGTCATCGGAGGGTGGTCCCTATTACTGCATAATTACCACTTTTAAATATCTTTTATGTACTTAACATGCATTTTTATTTTTGTAAAACTTTTTATGAGATTTAAATTTTTTATATAGATTTTTATATAAATCATTGGTAATTATGCAAAAATACGGACCACCCTTCAATAACCTTGACCTTGACATATAATGTTGTCAAGATCACTTTTTTAAGTGTAGTTCAAGAAATAAAAAAGTTCAAGAAATATAACAGTTTGTGTCAGTGCTAAGGGAAGTAATTTGCTCATATGTATGCTGATGACGAATTATTACTGGTAATTTCACTGTTTACGAAAATATTTAATAAAAATTAATATGTCAATTAAAAAAATTAAGTATCTTATGCAAAATTAGAAAAAAAGAAAACTTAAAATAACATAAGCAATGAGAAGTGCCGTTTTCTGTCGAAGCGGATCTTAATGCTTAATAATATTTCACAATCAATTATTATTAACCTTCAATTAGCACACATAATGTGCTAATTCGCACCATTTTTTTTCGTTCAGCACTTTATATATTTCAATTTTTCACATAAAAATAATTAATTTTTCCTTAAAAAAAGTGCACTACTCGATTGCCAGGGAAATTTTACATAAATTTTTATTAAAAATGACTGAGATACGACAGTTAAAAGTTGTCAAAATCTCAAATCGCACTAGTGTGGCATTTAACCCTTTTAGGTCACACTGGGTAAAATGCACCCCAGCGTTTTTTTGACTTCGAAAACGACCCAGTAAACCAATGGAAATGGGCCTTGGGCCGCCATCTACAGGTAGTTGGGACCTTCAAGTATCGATCCCCGTCGGTGGTATATTTTTCGGCCCGTTAGTTTTCTCTCGGCATTTTTTTTCTGCAAAAAATCGCACCTTCATACCTCAAAATCAACATACTTTTTGGAACGGCCGCATAAACTGCATTAATGAGTGAAAAGTGCGTCATCTGAGGATAAAAAAACCGTTTGAAAAATTAAAATATCTTAAAAATTGAAAAAGTTACATTAGAGTTTTTGTGAAAAGTCACTTTTCCGACTTTTTTTTCAACAATTTTTTTACATATGTTAAATTAATTTTTTGCAAATCAAACCTATACAGTCTTTTTAAGGAAGACTTAAACTACAACAGGATATTTTTTTTTTCCTTAAGGTCACCTACAATTTTTTATACACGTGCAAACACGCTGGGGGTGTATTTCACCCAGTGTGACCGGTACGGGATTCTCGGGAAATGTGACCTAAAAGGGTTAAGATGGCCCAACCGAGGTGTGCTAATTGAGGGTTAAATACATGTTTAATTTTTTTAAATTGGCACTGCGTGCCAATATGGATTTTGTCGGACTTAAAACGCAATTGTGTAAACTGAAACTAGAAATAATTTGATATTGTCAAGTAAAATAATATACTAGAAGAATATTTATAACAGTTATACAAATTTATATGGATAGATTCATTATAGAGTATATATTCATATATGATTATCTTTAACTTTATAAATATACTTTTACATTATCACACATGATAATATATTAGTATATAAAACCATATATGACCTTAATAAAGTTATACTTAAAGAGGTTTAGTCATATAATATATTGTTCAACACTATATTTCCATTTCTTATTTGACTATATACAATTATATATTTACTAATATGAACAAATAAGAGGTATTTTTTCCCGGGTATTTTTATATTCCCCATAAAATCTTTTTAAGTATAACCTTATATAGCCATACATATATATAGTCTTATATGCTTGTATATTATCATGTCTGATCATGTAAAAGTATATAAGGTTAAAGATAATCATATATGAACCTATACTCGGATCTATCCATAAGTTTATATAACTGTTATAAATATTCTTCTAGTATATTCTTTTACTTGACAATCAAATTAATATGAGATATTATTTCTAGTTTTAGTTTACACAATTGCGTTTTAAGTCCGACAAAATCCATATTGGCACGCAGTTTAAAAAACTGAAAAATGTATTTAATAATAATTGATATTGTGAAATATTATTAAGCACCAAGATGCACTTCGACCGAAAACGACACTTCTGATTGCTTCCCACACAGCAAAATATATCAAGATATTTAGAAGATATCTAAATGACGGAATATCTGATTGCGCAAGATATTATGAGAATATCTCAGAGACATCTCCAAGATTATAAAAAGTCATGATAACCACACAGCAAAATATATCTCCAAGATATCTAGAAGATATCTGAATGACGGAATATCTAATTGCGCAAGATATCATGAGAATATCTCAAAGACATCTCCAAGATTATAAAAAGCCATGATAATTTCATCTCTAGATATGATATCTGATTCTGCATATATGTCGGATATACCTATATGCCTTATTTAAAAGCAGATATATGTTACATACAACCCAAATAGCAAGAAGAAAAGAAGAGTTCTTTTTAAATTCTCGATTTATGAAATTAATTCTTTTTCCGTATTTATTCTCTGTTCTAAAATGATTCTTAAGAGTTCATAAGAAATTCATTTTTATGTCACCAATTCTGAGTTCTCTTCAAATATAAAAGAAGTTCTTTTCATAAAAATTCGCAATAAATTCAAAATTATGCTTCAATACTATACCAATACTTTGCATTTTGTCATCTCCGCACTGCGTGAAAAATATTAGAGCCAAATATCTCACAGGTTCGCCTTTTATTCTAGTGCGTAAGAATTTTTGCTCACAAGAAGGTACTGGTGCATGTAGCCACGTCGCGGCAGCGCATGTTACTAGCGCTCGTCTGAGCAAAAATTTTCCAAGTCCCTTCGCGGTGTGTTGCTTTCGCGCCGCGGTCGTTACCTCTGGCGCTGCCTGAGTAAAAATTTTTAAATTCCGTCGCGGCAAGTTGTTGCTTTCGCGCCGCGGTCGTTACCTCCGGCGCCGCCCAAGTGAAAATTTTCTAAGTTTCTTCGCGGCGTCTGGCTTTTGCCGGGGAGAATCGGTATGGAGTCCAAGTCCTCTCGGATTGTTTTATTGGCTACAAATAAACTTGAGTTGATCTTTATGAAATATAAGAGCTAACTATAAATCGACCATATATTCGAATGCAAATGTTGCAGATATGTTTTTTTCAAAGATATAATGTGATATCGAGTAATGATGTCCTGCAGATATTCTGTGAATATCTGAAAATAAGATATCTCAGATTTGACTTAAAATTGTAGGCATAAAGATATCTGGCTAGATCTCAGATATATTTTGCTGTGTGGGTTATGTTATTTTAAGTTTCTTTTTTTTTAATTTTGCATAAGATATATTTATTTTTGTTTTAATTGACACCCAGGAAAAAATCTCTTATAATGTCTTATATGCTTATATAAGAAGTGATCTTATATGCTCCCGGGGAAAAAAAATTAGATCTGCTGAGATACCCTGCGAGAAATGACCCATCGAATCGACATCTAATTGATGTCGAAAACATATATCAAAAAATAATTTAAATATTCATCGATTTTGATTGATTTATGTCACAACTTTCGATGACTTTTAGACTCAGAATAAATCAATTTTGACTTGATATTAAATATTATTTCCTCACTACAGCTATGAGTCGATTTCACCGTCTCCGATTAACATGATTCTCCGATTAAACTCACTCTTCGTCTCTTTCTAAGGAGGCAGTTAGAAAGAGATGAAGAGTAAGTTTAATCGGAGGATCAAGTTAATCAGAGACTGTGAAATAAGTCCTATATTGAAGTAAATTATCAGAAGCGAGAAAAAATATAAGTTTTTTCTTGTATTGTACATTAAAATAAATGAATATATTCACATTCCACTACTTATTGTTCAATAGCATCCTTTCTAAAAAAAGGCATGTTAAGTCGATACTCGCATATCTCGGTTTTTTGTTGCCGCTTTTCCGCGATGCCAATTGGTTCTCTCGCTGCGCTTACTTCATTTGCAGCTGTCATCGTATATTTTGACAGTTGTGTGTATCAAAAAGTTAATAGTGTAATAATAATTGCATAATGTTAAAGCTAAATAGCGCGCGCAAAGCGCGCGTCTGTGGTGTCTAGTATTTGTAAAGTATATCGAAAATTATCTTCTTTGTTGTCCTTTGTTAGTAAATAAATATGCAATTTAAACAACATTTCTAAAAATTGGTTTATAACAAATATAAAATTAACTTGCATTAATTAAATATACACTAGTAAAATTAAACGTCTATTACATTACAAAAATCTAGTCTTTAATATTTTATCAAATAATATTGAATATTTGGTGATCATTATTGAATATTGAAAATTTGATAACATGAGTAGCGAAACTTAAAAATATAATTTTATTTCAACATATAATGCAAAAAAAATACATATATCTTATCTTTTATTAAAATATAAATACAAACTTAATTAAAAGTTGTAGCTAATAACTATTTATTTCTATGTATATACTATGTAGATAAATGTAAATATCTTATTGTATTAATATTTATTATTAATATTTAATTAGTTGCTTAATTTAACTTCTTGTTTAATAAATAAGCGAATGTAGTACTGAATGTACTTATATTTTATAATATTTCAATTTTGTTGTGATTTTTACAGTTATAAAGTAACAAATTAATGAAAATAAAAGCCTAAAAAAATTAATGTAATTATTATGCTCAAATCATAAAATCTTTACATTACCCATGTCTGCTAATACAATTTTCTATTTATATTGCATTCTATATAATGGCAATGTTATTATATTTGACAGGCGAATCAAAATAGCTTTGAACTGATATCGAAATGATGAAATATCGATGTCTTAACAGAAAATACATAATTTGCCTATTTAGAGTCTGGCGCGATAAATGTGTATCACAATAATCTCTTCTTTTAAAAAATGTCATAAAGCACAAACATCGAAATAAGCTTCAAATTTCAAGCATTATTTCGATATGATGTAATATCGATGATTTCAACGTCAATTAGACGTCGATTCGATGGGTCATTTCTCGCTGGGTATGACCAGATCTGATTCATCAGATCTAGCCAGATATAATTTGATCTGCAAATGCGCTCTATCTGGCCAGATCTGAACAGATATAACCAGATCTGACCAAATATAATTTGATCTGCCGAAATATAATTAAAAATTATGAAGAGATGTAAAGTGTTATAAAACCATAAATATATTGATTTAATTTGAAATTGTGTGCCACTTTATTATTAGCGTGCAATACAACTGATGACGTAAGTTGTATCGTACACTTGATTTATATACCATTCTTATACTATCGTTTGTCATATTTTCAATACGAGAAACGGATCTCATCGAATGCCATCTATCGGATGATCCGACATTTGCATAACCCGGGAAAAAGAGATTATATATTAATAATTATATATAAATATATATGATTATATATAATGCAATTATATGTATGAATTTTGTCTCTATATGAACATATATAATGATATTATATATATGTAAATATATATATAATCATATATGACCATATATTTACATATATAGTTAATATATATTGAAAAAGAACTGTTAACTTCGATAATAAAACATTGCTAAATTAAGGTGTATATTTTTTCAAAAGCTGTAGAATCAAAAGTGAAATAATTTATTCCATATATGTATTATAACTTGGCACTGCTTGACGTGAGACAGTGCCGTGTCTCTTGATACCGTTTTTATACCACTGTTCGTCAAATTTTAAATACGAGAAACGAATCCTATCAAATGCCATCTATTGGATAATCCAAATTTAAAGTTTATGATTATATATATGATTATATATAATCTATATGGATAAATGCTTTTTATACATAATTTATATACAAATTATTGAACTCACATATAATTATGTCAAATTGTATATGAAACATTTATATATATTTAAATATATTTTAATCGCTTGTATAATTATATATAATTATATATATTTATATATAATTATATATAATTATATATATTTATATATAATTATATATAATTATATATACCGGGTGTTTCATTTTAATCGCCCCAGACAAATATCTCGAAAAATATGAAAGATACAGAAAAACGTTTCAGACAAAAGTTGTTTGGTTCGAAGGGGGGCATAAGATGGTGTCATTGGTTTGACTTTGAATAAACGTGCCGAGGTCATATGGAGTTCAATTTTGTTTTTTTTTTTAAATAAAACTCTATTTTTCATTGCACATTCTTGTAGCTTACCTAAAGAGCTTTTCCAAACCCTATATTTGAGTATTTTTTCATGAAGTACTTTTCGAGTTACAAGGCTTGAAAGTTATTGGGTTGCAATTATGTATCCAACAGAATGGTAGTACATTTGAACATTTGCTGTAAACCAAAAATACACAATGTGACTTCGATGTGACCCTACTTGTGAGTCAATCGGTCTTGCCTTCACTGGCCGGATCAATGTTGGGTCTTGCCTTCACTGGCCGGATCAAATTTTGGGTCTTGCCTTCACTGGCCGGATAAAATCTTGGGCCTTGCCTTCACTGGCCGGATCAATGTTGGATTTTGTCTTCATTGGCCGGTACATCTTGGGTATGCTAATGCCGGCGGGATTGTAACTTTCAAGCCTTGTAACTCAAAAAGTATTTTATGAAAAAATAATCAAATATAGGGTTTTGAAAAGCTCTTTAGGTAAGCTACAAGAATATGCAATGAAAAATAGAGAGTTCCATTTAAAAAAACAAAGTTGAACTCCATATGACCTCGGCACGTTCACTCAAAATCAAACCAATGACACCATCTTATGTCCCCCTTCAAACCAAACAACTTTTGTCTGAAACGTTTTTCCGTATCTTTTATATTTTTTGAGATATTTGCCTGGGGCGATTAAAATGAAACACCCTATATATATATCTTTTTTCCCGGGAGGGTAAAACAAAAAGGTCGGGACACTGAATTATCTCGGAAATATGACGTTTTCGGAAGAAATGTTTTATACAAAAGAGTTGTAGGGTATAGTCTTTGCGCAATACCCCCTCCCCGTGGTCACTAAGAAGTTCCCGCAATTTGAGGGTGTTTCTTTATGTTTTCGGGGGTGGGAAATTCAATTCTATTGGTTTTTTTCACCTAACTTTGCGCAGTTATTTGTTAATAACAATTTTATGTTAAAAAATCCATTTTTAGAATGGACAATGCGAGTTACAAAAAAATGTGTTCAACAAAAGTTTTTTCTCTCTTTCTAACGAAGAAATACGTTTTTGAATTTTTCAAATCCGTCGAGTAGTTTCAGAGATATGAGCAACAGAACGACAAGCGGTGAGGGCTAACGGGTGGTCTGTGCTCACGCTGCTCTAGCGCAGAAAAACAAAAAACATCAGTCGTATCACATCTTTCGTGAGATTGTTCGTTTTAATTCAGTGCGTTTCTGATCGCTTCTTTTGTCTTTTTTGCTCTTAAAATTCTTTAAATTTTATTAAAAGTTAACATAACACTGTTTGTCAAATTTTAAATACGAGAAACAGATCGCATCGAATGCCATCTATCGGATACTTTGAGATGCAATATTCTGATCTGATCATATATAACCTTATATGACTATATAATTTGATATACAATTATATTATTTTTAGTTTAAATTATAAGGTATATTTGCAAAGTAATACGATTAATATATTTGTTTATAAAAACTATAATACATATTATAAAACAGTTTTTCTCACGAATTATTATAGGTAATTTCACTGTTTACAAAAATACTTAATAAAAATTAATATGTCAATTTAAAAAATTACGTATCTTATGCAAAATTAGAAAAAAAAAGAAAACTTAAAATAACATAAGCAATGAGAAGTGCCGTTTTCGGTCAAAGCGGATCTTGATGCTTAATAAAATTTCACAATATCATATATCAATTATTATTGAATACATGTTTTAGTTTTTTAAATTGGCACTGCGTGCCAATATGGACTTTGTCGGACTTAAAAACTGAAACTTAAACTGACTCGGACTTAAACTGAAACTAGAATTAGTATCTTATATTAATTTGATATTGTCAAGTAAAATAATATACTAGAAGAATATTTATAACAGTTATACAAACTTATATGGATACATTCATTATAGATGTATATTCATATATAATTATCTTTAAACTTATAAATATACTTTTATATGATCACACATGATAATATACTAGTATATAAAATCATATATAACTATATAAAGTTATACTTAAAGAGATTTAGCCATATAATATTGTTCAAGATTATATTTCCATTTCTTATATGACCATATATAATTATATATTTACTAATATGATCAAATAAGAGATATTTTTCCCGAGTATATAATCATATATGGTTATATATTGCCATATATAATTATATACTCTCATATATGGCCATATAATATTGTTTAAGATTATATTTTCCATTTCTCATATGATCATATACAGGGTGTTAGATATAAAAGTATACAGCCAAATAGGGGGGGTAGATTGGGTCAAACTGAAAAAAAAAGTATTGTACCATTTTGCAAAATTTGCAATAGTTAACGAGTTATTAAATAAAACGTCTGAGCGAATGAGCGCACAAGGAGCGATAGAGGCAGGCCTCGGCGCGGCTGGCTGGGCTGGCACGGTGCCCGGCGCGCGGCGAGCGGTGGGGGTCGAGAGACGAGCGGCGAGCGGGGCGCGGCGCGGCGCGACGAACGTCGAGCGACAGATGTTATACACTGCGGCGAAAAAGTATTAGAGCCAACACATACTAAACTTACGATAATTCCTTCGCGTAAACGGGATTTTCCTTCGCGTAAACGGAATTTTGTAGTAACTTACAATAATTTACTCCGCGTAAATGAGTGAATTATCGTAAGTTACTACAAAAGTAACGCGCTCGCGTAAACGTAGTAACAGGTAGCACACTCCCCGCCTGGCAGTGTCCTCGAATCGGATCACGCGGGAGTATTAACGGCGATCGGCCGCGAGGCCTCACGCCACTCTGACACGCTTGGCTCTAGAACACCGTGACCGCCGGGGCACGAAGCCCTCGGGGCACGCGTTCCGCCTAACCGAGTAAGTAAGGAAACAATGAAAGTAGTGGTATTTCACCGGCGATGTTGCCATCTCCCACTTATGCTACACCTCTCATGTCTCCTTACAGTGCCAGACTAGAGTCAAGCTCAACAGGGTCTTCTTTCCCCGCTAATTTTTCCAAGCCCGTTCCCTTGGCAGTGGTTTCGCTAGATAGTAGATAGGCATTGCCGTAGCGTCTTACGCCTTAGATAATATTAATTAGTTTAGCTTGAATTATGTGTAATAGAAACATTTAATATTAGTAAATTTAATTATTTTGCATGTCAAAGTTTACGAGGTTTACAAAGCTTTACTTTAACTTTTGTTTATGTTAGAATAACTTTAATGATGCGTGTCCACCTGCGAGTAAAACTCTCGAGAGTAGCTCTCGAGATTGATTCTCGCAAATGGACATATTCCTGGAGAGTACCTAACGGAGAATAAATCGCAGCTCGCGGCGAGCGAACTTTTCAAGACCTACTCGCAAATCGACACGACGTTATTTTACTCTCGGATATCAGCTCGCCAAGCTCGAACGCTGTTCGTATTTTGAGAGCTACATGTTGAGAGTAAAAACCGAGATGGCAAAAGTTTGTTCCTTTGATGACACAAAGGAACTTATTGAATAATGCGGAAATCATGAACTATTGTAGAATACTACTGTGACAGAAATAAAAAAAATTTTAAATGTTTATGTTCGACGAATAAAGTGCGAACGGTCGGTCGGTCGGTCGGTCGGTCGGTCGGGACATCTTCCTTTATATATATAAATATATGGGTCCATATGTCATTATATATGGGTATATATAATTTTAAATATGACTAGATATGAACAATAGATCATATATGCACTCATGTATGGATACATATAAGATTTATATGGAAGTATATGGGAGACCGGGGCTAAACCGCCAGTTTTTTTTCGGTGCCGATTTTTAACAAAATAAATAATTTAAGTTAAATATTGTATACCACTGTAAAGAGTGAACCTTTAGCTGCAAAATTTATTTAGGAAATTTTTATCTACGTTGCTTTGTTTAACCGGTATGGAGCAAAAACGACAACGGTGCAAAAATTAAAATCTCAAAAATGCCGGGGTTGAACCGCCACCCCCCGGGGCTAATCCGCCACACTGCGATTTCAATACATATACGTATACATCTAATCCTGAAAAATGATAGGATACATTTTAATAATTGTTTTTTAAGAGAAAAATATAAAAATTTATTATAAATTTTTATGCGAAACGTTATTAAAAAATAATTGTTTTACCTATTCCATAAAACAATTTAGGCACGTGAATACAGATCCTGACGAGGACGACGACGACGACGACGACGGCGACGACGACGACGACGACGACGACGACGACGACGACGACGACGACGCCTCGCCGTACCTCGCCGACGTGCCGTGAGCGCGAGCAATCTCGAAAACAACGGTCCGCCATCTTTTCGGTCGGCCAAAACACCCGCTTTGCGACGATACGTGCGTACCATTTCCCTCCTATACAAACTGACGCACGTGCAAGGGAAGACAGAATCACGCTCAAGGGAAACCTAACCTGAAATTGCCGTGAGCTGAAGTCGTGCGCCCGGCGCGCCACAGTGACGAGACTGGCGGACCAGCCCCGGGTGCTTACTGGCGGATAAGTCCCAAACATAAGTTTCAGGTTTGATCGCCCACGAAATATTAGACATAAACGATAATAAAAAAACTACACTGGATTCGTGTTTAGCATGCATTACTCTTTATAATCACGTACCTCGAGATTTGGAGAGCAAATGTTATTGCCGATATTACAATATTTTCACGCGCAGAAAATTTCACTTTCACCTTCCGAAAACACGTTTGCCCTCGTAAAAATCATAACACGGCAAGTAACCTGCCGAAACTCCGTTGGTTACATGGGTACCATAAGCAGAGTTTATAATGTTAATAGCGAGTTCGCATAATATACAGGTTCCGAGATATTTGATTTGGCGGTTCAACCCCGCTGGCGGTTTAGCCCCGGTCTCCCCTATATAACTTTATATAGCGTTATATATAAAAATCCGGGAAAAGACCTCTTATTTATTTATATTAGTTTATATTAGTTTATATTAGTTTATATTGGTAGAAATATGATTATATATAATCATATAAGAAATGGAAAATATAATCTTAAACAATATTATATGGCCGTATATATATATGAGAATATATAATTATATATGGCCGTATATAACCATATATGATTATATACTCGGAAAAAAATACCTCTTATTTGTTCATATTAGTAAATATATAATTATATATGGTCATATAAGAAATGGAAATATAATCTTGAACAATATTATATGGCTAAATCTTTTTAAGTATAAGTTTATATAGTATATATGGTTTTATATACTAGTATATTATCATGTGTGATCATGTAAAAGTATATTTATAAGGTTAAAAATAATCATATATGAATATATAATCTATAATGGAACTATCCATATAAATTTGTATAACTGTTATAAATATTCTTCTAGTATATTATTTTACTTGACAATATCAAATTAATATAAAATATATTATTTTTAGTTTCAGTTTACACAATTGCGTTTTAAGTCCGACAAAGTCTATATTGGCACGCGGTGCCAATTTAAAAAACTAAAACATGTATTTAATAATAATTAATTGTGAAATATTATTAAGCATTAAGATCCGCTTCGACCGAAAACGGCACTTCTCATTGCTTATATGTTATTTTAAGTTTTCTTTTTTTTCTAATTTTGCATAAGAACTTAATTTTTTTAATTGACATATTAATTTTTATTAAATATTTTTGTAAACAGTGAAATTACCAGTAATAATTCGTGAAATAAACTGTTATACAATATATATTATAGTTCTTATAAACAAATATATTAATCGTATTATTTTGCAAACATACCTTATAATTTAAACTGAAAATAATATAATCGTATATGAAATTATATAGTCATATAAGATTATATATGATCAGATCAGAATATTGCATCTCAAAGTATCCGATAGATAGCATTTGATGTGATCTGTTTTTCGTATTTAAAATTTGACAAACAGTGTTATAAGAACGGCATCAAAAAGACACGACACTGTCTCGCGCTATTCTTGCGCGACGCTGTCTCGGAGCGACATAATTTTTGTATCAGTTATATCGTGTGAAGTCCACTCTTATAATACAATGGCACGCTTAAAAAATAACATTTAAAGATATATAACAATTTTTTAAATCCTATTTAAATATATATGTCCTTATATCATCATCTAAGTCGGTCGCTCATTACTGAGGATCGTGACCACATGAATCGTGGACCATCTGTCGCCATGATTCCCTGTCCTCAGCTCGGCGCATCGCCTCGTGGATGGGTCCCTGTGTGGTCTTTCTGACGGCATTGCCCCATCTGGTCGGGGATCGGCCTCTGCCTCTTTTTCCCTCGACCTGACCAACGATCATAAGTCTCTCCAAGTTGTCCGGCTCGCGTCTGGAGATGTGCCCGAAGAACCTCAGAATACGCCTTAGGCAGATCGTAGACAGGCGAGTTCGAATTCCAAGTTCTTGTAAAATTGACGCGTTTGTACGATGGGCCGTCCAAGGCACACCCAGCATTTTCCGCCAGCACCACATTTCGAATGCATCTATTCTGCTCCTCAATCTTGCCTTCAGTGTCCATGTCTCAGCAGCATATAGGAACACTGAGAAAACCAGGGACTGGACTAGTCGGACCTTGGTCTTCCTGCTCATGCCACAATTCCTCCAGATTTTGCCGAGCCGCCTCATAGCATTCTTTGCCATTTGGCTGCGGCGGCTTACTTTCCTGTCGCAGCTACTATCATCGCTGATTACGGAGCCCAGTTATACGAAGTTCGAAACCACCTCCAAATCACGGAGCTCGTGTGTGCGCTGCAGGGTCCCGGCACGATCGATGAACATTAGTTTGGTCTTGCTTCTGTTTATGTGGAGTCCCAGTTGCATACTCTCGACCTCCACCCTACGAAGCAGCTCCGCCAGCTCGCTTTCGGTTGCACCCAAAATCGTGGTGTCATCCGCGAACTTGAGATTACTGATCTTCCTTTCAGTTATCCGGACACCCCCCGTCCAGTCCTCCAGCACTTTGCGCATGATATATTTGCCGTAAAGGTTGAAAAACTTCGGTGATAAGATGCAGCCCTGTCGCACTCCCCTTCGTGCGCTGAAGGGCTCCGAAGTGGCATCCTTCAGTCGGACTCTACATGTGCTATCCAGGTACAGGTTTTGCACAAGGAGTATCAAGTGTTCAGGAACTCCCATCTCTCTCATCACCTCGAACATTCTCTTCCAGCTGACGCAGTCGAACGCCTTGGCATAGTCAATGAAACACATCAGTAATGGCACATTAAATTCTCTGCTCTTCTCAATCAGCTGTCGGACGTTAAGGATTTGTTCGTGTTTGCGTGTGCCTTTTTCTTTGACGAAACCAGCCTGTTCTTCTGAAATATGCCGGTCGATGTAATTTTCTAGTCTTGCCTTAATTATGCTCAAGAGTATCTTACTAGCATGTGACAACAGTGATATTGTTCTGTAATTTTCACATTTGCGGGTTGAACCCTTTTTGTGCAGAGGGACAAGTATAGACTCAGACCAGTCATTCGGCCATCGTCCAGTACTCCAGACCCTCTGGCAGATCAAGTGGAGCATGTGCGTGCCCTCTGGGCCTAGGTTCTTGAGCATTTGAGCTGTGACTCTATCGCCTCCGCTAGTTTTGTGTTTCAGTCTTGCCACGGCCCATTCTATCTCCGCAAGAAGAATGTCCAGTTCCCTCACGCCGCATTTGCTCATTTTCAGTTCTTCTGAATCCTCTGTTGCCGCGTACAGACCTCGGCAGTATTCCCTCCATCGTTCTAGCACCTTGTATCGATCTGCGATGATAGCTCCCGTATCATCTTTCAATGTCCAGCTCTTGATCTTAATGTCCTTTGTCAGTGACTTGACTTTACAGAACATGTCTTTTGTGTGTGCCCTGTTGGATGACTCCTCGATCTCCTGACACACTCTGTCCACTTCTGCATCTTTGTCCTTACGGCAGTCTTTGGACAGTTCTGTGCAGCTCGTGGTAGTGCCTTCTATCATCTTCAGTGCTTAGACCATTCTTTTTTCATGTTCTGCGGCGCAGGACAGCGGACCAGGTCTCCTGGCTCATCCAGTCAGGTCTACTACGCGGACCCCGGCGTTGTTGTACAATGGTCTCCGCAGAGTCTATTACGGCTGTTTTTAGTCTGACCCACATATCATTGGCTGATTCTGTTGAATCCGTCTCCATTCCCAAAAGCCTAGTGTGCATGTCCTGCCTGAACTGCGATATTGCATCAGCGTGCATGTGCAGTGCCTTGTTGTTACTGGCTTTATAAACGACTTTGAGCCGGGCTTTAAACTCCGCAACCAGCAACTGATGGTCGCTTCCGCAGTCCACCCCGGGTAGTGTCTTGGCATTAGTAATGGATGAGCGCCATCTGGTGTCAATTAACACGTAGTCAATTTGGTTTCGGTATGCACCTCCTGGTGACATCCACGTATATAGCCTCCGTGGATGTTGCTTGAACCAAGTATTTATGATGGTGAATTGGTTACCTATGCAGAATTGCAGAAGCATTTCTTCTCTCTCATTGCGGACCCCCAAACCGTGCTTTCCTACTGTTTGGTTAAGGTGTGTATCGTGCGTGGTTTCTCCCACTTTTGCATTAAAGTCGCCCAGCAGGACGGTAGTCTTCTTCCTCGGTCTCACACGGCAGACTGTCTCAAGCTTTGCGTAGAAATCAGAGATTTCCTCCTCCGTACACTCGGTTGTAGGCGCATATACCTGGACGATGTTTAGGGTGTGCGAGCACCAATTCTAATCCTGATTATTCTGTCATCAATCGCCTCATAACCTAGTACACAGTCCCTCAGGTTCTTTGTAACAATAAACCCAACTCCATTGTTGCTCTTTTCACCGTTACCAGCAAGGAATATCATGTTTCCATTACCAGTTTCAAAGTGTCCACTATCTTTGAGATGTGTTTCACTCAGGCCCAGTATATCTACTCCGCATCTTTGCATTTCCGATTCCACTGTCTCTCGCTTCCCTGGTTGTAGCAGGCCGCGGTCATTCCATGTGCCTATTTTTATGTGTTGATTTCGTCATACTTTGGGTTGTTTACCACCAGTAGCCCAGTTTCCACAAGAAGCCTGGTGGGTCACCCTCCTGTGGCCGATCGCCAATTTCACACCAGACGGCCCGGAACCATCTAGGCGCCGGGGGTCAGCCGGATTGCCCGACATATCATTCCTCCTATTGTCCGTATTCATGTGGTTTTCTTGGGATAATAGTTGTAGTGGTTTCCCATTGCCTTCTACGCCAAGTTATTTAGAGGATGCTCGTTACTCACGGTACCCGTAACCTCCGCTTGTTGCTCGGCGGTGTTGCTCTACTGGTTTTTGGTCCACCCCGGGTATATTATTTCCCCGGTACCCTCTATTTCTAGCGGGCTTTTCCCTATTCGCCACCTGGGGAGGTGTCCGATGGGGGACCAGCAACCCCGCACGGTATCGCCGATACCCCCTCTTTCCTCCACACATCCACCTGGAAAAGCGGTGGTTGTGGAGGGCGAGTTCCCCATTAGGAGGGGGGTTCGACTTGTGACGTGCCCCGAAAATTCCGGGGACACGTGCACCCGGTAGCCACCGCCGCCTTCTACCAGACCACGCCCCAGATCCCCGGAAAAAAAACCCCGCAGGATTTGTGATACCTGCTAGGGATTGAACCCGGATCTCCAGAGCGTGAATCCACTGTCTAGCATTGGTGGCTACCACTCGCTCTCTTAAAGTAGCCAAATGCCTCGTCATCTAATTAGTGACGCGCATGAATGGATTAACGAGATTCCCACTGTCCCTATCTACTATCTAGCGAAACCACTGCCAAAAGAACGGGCTTGGAAAAATTAGCGGGGAAAGAAGACCCTGTTGAGCTTGACTCTAGTTTGGCACTGTAAGGAGACATGAGAAGTGTAGCATAAGTGGAAAATGGCAACATCGCCGGTGAAATACCACTACTTTCATCGTTTCCTTATTTACTCGGTTAGGCCACTACCACTCGCATATTATGTCCTTATATATAATCTTATATAATCATATATGACCATATAAACTCTTATCAGGCCAAAATTCACATATAATAAGATAGCTTCTTATATGAGCATATAAGACATTATAAAGGTTTTTTTTCCCGGAAAGCAACATTTCCGTACTTATATATGATATCATATATGCAAAATTTTCGTACTTATATATGCTATCATATATGATTATATATGACTATATATAATTATACAAGCGATTAAAATATATTTAAATATATATAATTTTTCATATATAATTTGACATGATTATATATGAGTTTTTATCATTTATATATAAATTATATATAAAAGCATTTATCCACGTAGATTACATATATCCATATATAAACACAACACATGTGCATTATATTTATTACACTTTTAAATTCGGATTATTCGATAGATGGCATCCAATAGGATTTATTTCTTGTATTTAAAATTCGACGAACAGTGGTATAAGAACAGTATCAAAAGACACGGCAGCGTCTCACACCAAGCAGCGCCAATTTATAATATGGGATAAATCGCTTCACTTTTGATTCTATAGTTTTTGGAAAAAATATACACTTATTTTATCAATGCTTTATTCTTATTGAAGTTAACAGTTCTTTTTTAATACACATATATTGACTATATATGGTCATATATGATTATATATATTTACATATATATATATATATGTATATAATTTTATTATATATGTTTATATATGTTCTATATGATCATATATAATTATATATAATTATATATGATCATATAGAAACAAAATTTATATATAATTGCATTCCCGGGAAAAAAATTTCTTATAATGTCTTATATGATCATATAAGAAGCGATCTTATATGCTTATACATGAATTTTGGCCTGATAAGAACTTATATGGTCATATATGATTATATAAGATTTTATATAAGGACATATATATTTAAATAAGTTTTAGAAAAAATTGTTATATATTTTTAATTGTTATTTTTTAAGCGTGCTACTTTATTATAAGAGTAGACTCCACGATATAACTGATACAAAAATTGTGTCGCTCCGAGACAGCGTCGCGCGAGAATACCGCGAGACAGTGTCGTGTCTTTTTTACACCGTTCTTATAACACTGTCAAATAAATACGAGAAACAGATCACATCGAATGCCATCTATCGGATACTTTGAGATGCAATATTCTGATCTGATCATATATAATCTTATATGACTATATAATTTCATATACGATTATAATATTTTCAGTTTAAATTATAAGGTATGTTTGTAAAATAATACAATTAATATATTTGTTTATATATAACAACTATCATCTATATATATAAGTACCGTCGTCTGTCTGTATGTATGTCTGTCTGACCGCGAACTACTCATTCGTTAGTGGACCGAATTTTTACCAAAAGTATATGAAATAGGGGTAGAATTTTTCGGCGAGTGCCATGATGTGTATATAGTTTTTTGTTACCGATTTTCTGGAAACTGGTTTTTCTAATTTTTCGGGAAATAATTGACCAAATCTCAAAGAATTATATATGAAACAGTGGTAGAATTTCTCGGGGAGTGCTATAAAGTGTATATATTTTTTGTTACCGATCTTTTTGGAAGCCGTAATAAAAAATTTTTCCAATTTTTCGGGAATTAATTGACCAAATTTTAAAGAATTGTATGTGAAGTAGAAGTAAAATTTCCCGGGAAGTGCCATAAAGTTTTGAAATATTAAACTGAATTTTTTAAATAAATTTTATGGATACTTTTTGTTACCGATTTTATGAAAATTGGTTTCAAAAAAATCGGTTATGAAAAATTATACACATCATGACGTCTGTCTGTAAGGAACATCTAAACAACAAGGAAACAAGATACATGCTATTTTTTTCAGTTTTCTATGCGTTTTTAAAAAAGTCTGTATGTGTGTATATATTCTACTCGCTAAGGATGATCCAAAATAAGGATGTGCGGTCGAGGCCAATTTTTTATATAAGTTTAATTTTTCATTAATGTACCGATTTTTTGGAAACTGCAGGTGCTAAAATTTTTCTAATTGTGAACTATTCATTTAATTAACAAACCGATTTTTTAAAAAACAGTGTACAAATTTTTTTAATTTTTCGGGAATGTCGAAGATATGTATAATTTTTCATAACTGATTTTTTTGGAAACCGGTTCCAAAATCTTTCTAATTTTTCGGGGATAGCTACGATAAGTTTAATTTTTTAGTAATAAACGTGCTCGGGGGGGTGTCAATCGCCCCGGATTTGCGATCGGTCAATGAGGCCTCGTGGTTCGAAGGACCAGAGGGGCAATCCCCTCACAATTTTAATTAGGCGAATAAAGCGAGATAGCAAGCGAAAAGGCGACTCACCATATCGTTGCCCGATGTTCTCGTGGTGGCCTCGTGGCGTCCGGTCCTCCCTGTGGTGATGGAGAGCGGAAGGCGTGCAGCAGGCTATGTGCAGGCACTCACGTGCCGCAGCAGACAGGCAGGCAAAACGTGCAATACGGGCAAGCAGGCGATATAGCAGGCACATGTGCAAGAGACAAGCACGCAAGGCCCGAGATTACTGAGACGACTTGTCGAGCTCCGAAAGTGCGAGTCCACTCGATCAACTCCGAACCGTGCGAGAGCAAAACGGGTGTGTTCTCGAGTCCACGTTTGAACAGCGAATCCTCCCACGGTACTCCTCGGCTCACGCACCTGCGAATTGCGGCCGGAGCGAGTACTCATGGTTCCAAATAATTGCGGGCCACCCGTGGGCGGGCAGCACGAGTCGGGTGAGTCGCGCGAGTGTTGCTATCTATCGCGATCCGCCAACGTCTCGCGCGAGTCACGAATTACGAATTTGTACGTTAATTATACGCGCAACTTATCGGTTAATATGTACAACAGATAATGATGACGCGAACATCTAATATATACAGGCGAGCGCCAAACATACCGCCCACCAAAATACAATGCTTTGTATTTTTTTTTGTTTTTACTCGGCGTCCGCGGCCCGCGGTGTGCCCGTCGGCAAGGGGCGCAGCTTAACCGGGGGACGCGAGATCGAGCCGTCCGCCACCCGAACCGTGGCGACACGCGGGACGCCATCGCTACCGAAATGTAGCGTTTCTACACGGCCGCGTTTCCAGCGCAACGGAAACGCGTTGTCGTCTTTAGTGGCTGAGTCTGCCGCCCACCCTGAGAAGTCCCGTGGGGTCTAGGAATGGAGCGAGTTAGCTGAGTGACTTGGGTAGTCTTTTCCCGTTCCCCAGTCGATCGATCCCTTTCCGAAGGACCCCAGCTGAACCAATTTTACCACCGCTAGTAGCGCCGAATGCGCTTTGAGTTGATCCACGGCCAAGGTCGCGGGCACCGGCTTGGCCCTGGATCGAGTCGCAACCTTATGAGATACGCGATTACCCTACGAATTTTATCTAACGACGAATCTGCTTAATTGTAACGAGATTTGAACAAGTGAATTTGTAAAATCCGCGAAAAACGAAGGGTCGGACACAAATAGATGCGAGACAACGACGCGACCCGAATGATTGCGCTAATGGGTTTGTCAAGCGAATCGAGATAATAGGGCGCGCGTGTGAGCAACATTTGTTGACGACCTCCGACGGAGGTCTGGCTGTCTGGCGGCACCCGCAGCCCTCCGTGATCGCGGGAGAAGCGCGAGTCCTACGCCAAGACGTCGGTAATTTTTGGCCTCCGAATGAGGTCCGGCCGTTTGGCGACACCCGTAGCCCTCCGTGATAGCGGGAGGAACCATGGTGATCGCCAAGACGGAGATATCCTCGATACCGGGAGTGTGTGGTGACTCGCCGGTTATGACCTCCGAGTGAGGTCCGGCCGTTTGGCGCCACCCGAATGGTGACGCGCCAAGACGGCGGTGTCCTCGGACACCGTGAGTGTACGATGACTCGATGGTGCACGATAACGGGTCGAGGGTGTAGGGCCTCGCCCTCGTTCAACGAGCTACGATTACACGAATATCTTCGCCGCGAACGTGCCCATGCGACGTGCGGACGAGAAACATCACGCGTGACGATGTGTGACCTCCGAATGAGGTCCAGCCGTTCGGCGACACCCTAAGCCCTCCGTGATAGCGGGAGGAACAATAGTATCTCAATAGAGACGCCAAGACGGCGGGAGTCGAAGACCTCCGAATGAGGTCCGACCGTTTGGCGACACCCGAAGCCCTCCGTGATAGCGGGAGAACGCGATGGTGCTACGCCAAGACGGCGGTAACGCGGTCCTACCGTTCGGCGCCACCCGAGTGGTGATGCGCCAAGGCGGCGGTGTCCAAAAGCACCGTGAGTGTATGGTGACTCGACGGTGCACGATGAGTCGTAAGGAACCCGGGACGGGGTGAGTGTGTAAGACTCGATCTCGTCCAAACGAACTACAATTACACGGATATTATCACATTCAATTACACATATTGTCGCCGCGAACGTGCCCATGCGACGAACGGGCGAAAGACATCACGCGTGGCGAAGGGCGCGCGATTATGTCTCGAGGTAATGCTCGCTTAGTGTCCGCCTGTATTCTCCGGTGCCGCGACGTCAACGACCGGAGTGACCGCCGGAGCGGTCGCGAGAGACGGGACGCTAGCCTGCTCGAAGTGCAGAAGAGAGTGGTGCTTCGCCTGACAGGACCGGCAGGTCCAAAGGCTAGGACAAGTCTTTTAGTTATGGCCCGCGCGGAGGCAATTCAGACAAAGTCCCCGTTCGCGAGCGAAGCTATGCCGTTCTTGGGCCGAGAGCTGCAGGAAAACGGGGCACTTAGCCAGCAGATGCTGCTCCGTGCATTTTGGGCACGCGGCGCTTTGAGCGACGAGCGAAGTAGTCGACGCGGTTTTCGTTGACGGCTGAGGTTTTGCTTTACTCGACTGTGCCGAAGAGTTGGATGCCGACGCGAGAACCGTGCAGTATCCCGCTAGAAATCTCGTTAATTGATCATACCGCGGCGATTCCACGGTCATGTGGGCCGCTTCGAACTTCTCCCGGAGCGTGGGAGTGAGCTTTTCGAGTAACTGATTAAGCAGCATGAAGTCCCACGCGTCGACAGGATAATCCAGCATACTCAGGGCGCGCGTGTTCTCGGTGAACACGTCCAATAACGCGCGGAGGGATTCGGCGGAATCCGCAACCAAAGGTTTGGCGTGTACGAACGAACGCCAGTACTGCGTCGCTAATTTGCGCCTATTCTGGTAGCGCTCTCGAAGCGCATCGTACGCGATCTCGTAATTTTCCGCGGTCAAGGGCAGGTTTCTCACCACGCCGTTTCGTAACGCCCTATTACCGCGAACCGCATTGTGTCAAAGTCATTACGTATCACGTCTTCTTGGGCGAATTCTTCATCCGTAGCGTCTTGGATTATTTGGAGGTGGGCCTCCTCAAAATCCTGAACTAATTGCGCTACCGCCGGATACCGAACAAGGAAGGTTGGCCTCATGGTCACGTTGTCTACCGCGAGCATCGAATATTGATGCACTTCCTGCATGCGCCGAATGCACAGCTCGCGGCGCCGCGCGCTGCTGCCTCGAGTCATCTCGAAATCGGAGTACAAGATGTACTTGTCTCAAATTGAGGGCCGTTCGTGAACGCGCGACGCAATCCGTGTTATGCTCGTCAGCCGGTAGCGAAATATGTACACAACGATACACAACGCACGAACGAAGTAACGAGTTCGAAAGTCGACAGAATTCAGGGGGTGGCAGCCAGCACAACAAACGCAAGAAGTATGTCTCGCTCCGGAATGCGGAGACCAAACAAGCAACACAATGAGCGAAAGCCGCGCCGCTCGCCAAGGTCGAGGGGGGGCGGACGACTCGAGCTCGAAAACAAAGATTGATGGCGATGAAAGGTTCACGAATAGTCGATCGCCTTTCGCAATTAATTTTTCAAATGCAAAATCCACGACGATTATGCTGCGATTAGCTCGAGAGATCGGAGTAATGGCGTGCGCGCGAAATGAAACAACGAATACGCGGATATATTCGCCGCGACGTGCCGATGCGACGCGCGGACAAGATATACCATGCGAAAGGCACACACCGATTATCCGATTTCAATGTCCCGATGGACCGCGAGATCAATGTTCGATTAATGAACCAAACGAGATGGTCGAGTGATAGCACGCGCGCAAGCAATTACCTTTACGCGGATATCTTCGTCGCAACGTGCCGAGTGCGACGAAGGACGAGAAATATCACAAGCGAGACCACAATAACGCACGCCGATTAGTCGAATGCAATGACGAATGCTTATGCGGAGTTCCGAATGAATCGTGCGAAAGGTCGGCGGAAGCTTCTAGGCGCGAGAAAGAAAGATCCGGCTCGAAGGACCAATGCTCGGGGGGGTGTCAATCGCCCCGGATTTGCGATCGGTCAATGAGGCCTCGTGGTTCGAAGGACCAGAGGGGCAATCCCCTCACAATTTTAATTAGGCGAATAAAGCGAGATAGCAAGCGAAAAGGCGACTCACCGTATCGTTGCCCGATGTTCTTGTGGTCGCCTCGTGGCGTCCGGTCCTCCCTGTGGTGATGGAGAGCGGAAGGCGTGCAGCAGGCTATGTGCAGGCACTCACGTGCCGCAGCAGACAGGCAGGCAAAACGTGCAATACGGGCAAGCAGGCGATATAGCAGGCACATGTGCAAGAGGCAAGCACGCAAGGCCCGAGATTACTGAGACGACTTGTCGAGCTCCGAAAGTGCGAGTCCACTCGATCAACTCCGAACCGTGCGAGAGCAAAACGGGTGTGTTCTCGAGTCTACGTTTGAACAGCGAATCCTCCCACGGTACTCCTTGGCTCACGCACCTGCGAATTGCGGCCGGAGCGAGTACTCATGGTTCCAAATAATTGCGGGCCACCCGTGGGCGGGCAGCACGAGTCGGGTGAGTCGCGCGAGTGTTGCTATCTATCGCGATCCGCCAACGTCTCGCGCGAGTCACGAATTACGAATTTGTACGTTAATTATACGCGCAACTTATCGGATAATATGTACAACAGATAATGATAACGCGAACATCTAATATATACAGGCGAGCGCCAAACAAAACGTATTTTCTTAAAATTGGTGTTATTTTTTCAGTTTTTTATGTCAATAATAAGTATTAATAAACTGATTTTTTTGAAACTATTGCCAAAATTTTTTTTATTTTTGGAGGATAAGTTTAAGTTTTTATTAATGGATAATTTTTCAGAGGGTGAAAACGCGCGAAGCGCGGGCGAAAAAAAAGAATTAATGAATTGATATTAGAACAAAAAAGCAGCAAATGTAAAGCTAAACCAGGTAGAATTTTTGTAAACAAAATAGAAAAAAGGAGAAACAGAAAAAAAATAAAATAAAAAAAATGAAAAAAAGTCAATAATGGCGGGTCAGCGGAAAGTGAAAACGCGCAAGGCGCGAGCAAAAATAAAATTTAAAGACTATAATATAGGGGATTACATTTTTTAAATATTTGACAATATGCTAATCTGCATTCATAATATTATCTATTATTTATTATTTATTAAAAAAAAATTCGAAGATGTAGGTTAGAGTTTGAGGAGAAAGAATATCAAATTTGGTGTTCCTAATTAATAGGTAAATTTAAGAAGAGGGGAATAGATTTTGAGCCCGCGCAAAGCACTGGCGAAAAATCTAGTATAATTATATACTCTCATATATGGCCGCAAAATATTGTTTAAGATTATATTTTCCATTTCTTATATAATATAATCATATATAATCATATATTTATTGTACTAATATAAACTGATATAAACTAACATGAATAAATAAGAGGTTTTTTTTCCCGGGTTATATATAATCAGTAGATTTTTCGCACGCGCTTCGCGCGGACTCAAAATCTATTCCCCTCTCCCCAAACTTACTCATTAATTAGGAGCACCAATAGAACCCCATAAAACCCAATTTTCAATCCCATAGTAGCCATCTCCATAAAATTAGCAATCTTTTGGTACCAATTTCATCAAAATCACCAACAAAAAAATAGAAAAATTTTGGCACCGGTTTCAAGAAAATCGATCCATCAATAAAAAATTGTCCATTAATAAAAAATTAAATTGATCCTCCAAAAATTTAAAAAATTTTGGCACTGGTTTAAAAAAAATCGGTCAATTAATACTTATTATTTCACAAAATTTTTATAATTTTCAAACCGGTTTCTAAAAATTGGTAACAAAAAATTATCCATAAAAATTATCCATTAAAAAAATTATCCATAAAAAAATTTAGCTTGATATTTCAAAGTTTGCGGAAATTGGAGCAATTACGTATATTTTTTTTTAACGGAAATCGTAAACCACTACTATTAGCAATTTTTCTAATTCTATTACATTCTTTAGTTCTTTCTACCCCTATCTATATATATAAGTACCTGACGTCTGTATGTCTGTCTGTCTGACCGCGAACTACTTGTTATTTTCCGAGAAATTTGATAAATTTCGTAACCGGTTTCCAAAAACCGGTCTTAATCGCTCGCGACAGTCGCGAATTGAAGTGACTGGTTAATTCTCGAAAAATTTGAAAAACTTTGGATACTGTTCAGGTTATAATAAGTTTTCACTCTGTTTCCGCGTCGCTTACCGTAACCTTCAAAAAAATTGGTCACAGTTAACTACTTTTAATTGAAACACATACATTGCACAATACATTTATTAAAAACACTGATATGCTTATACATTTAGGGGAATATTTTAGCAGATTGTTCGATATTCATAAACATGCAATATAATGCTTATTTGACAATGGCGATGATCGCGATTGCCTGCCGATTGCAATATGCGAGTGTTATATGGCGAACAGCCGCCCGCTATTAATGGTTAAAATACCGTACGCATCTGAGAGCCGGATTGGTGTTATCTCTCCTTACCGTACCTGTAGAGGTGTTGAGTGTAATGACGGGTGGAAGGATACCGCAAGTCGGGCACCTTCGCAAAGGCGGACAAGCGTGTTGACGACTTGTCGCCTTTTCTCTCTCTCTCTCTCTCTCTCTCTCTAGTAGCTGCCCACTATTGTACGCTAGGTACTTGGCAATGGCTCGGTGCCCCTTGTATTCCAGGTTGCTGCCCTTAGTCGTACGCACGGTACCGGCAATTCCCAAGTAATCTCTCAGTACACACGAGACGAGGACACGTTACGACTCGACTCGACCACGATGACAAAAAAGCGCGCCAGAACCCGTGTCGTTCGCTCCCTCGCAACGACTACTATTCTGCGGAGCTCTCTCAGTCGATAAATTACCGTCGCTCAATCCTCGACGTCGATAACAGCAACCATTTCCGTAACATTCCTGCCCGCCTTCGACAAGAGAATTGTCGAATACGTTGGGTCAGGGTCAGTAGGTAGGATACACAGCTTGGCTATAGGTCGTTTGTAGGTGGACGTTGAAGTTCGCAGGGTGACGACTCTGGTCAAACCATCGGGTCCAGGGTGTAATTGGGTGACCCTGGCTAGAGGCCACTTCCCAGGAGGATAGCGCTCATCTGTAATCAAAACTAGTGAACCCTCTTTTATTTCGTTAGTAGGATGGTGCCACTTAGAGATGGCCTGATATCGCTGCAAACACTCCGAGGACCACCTCGTCCAGAAGTGTTCTACGTTTTGGCGAAGTAACTGCCATCGAGTAAGTCGTGACAGGGGCTCATTAGCTAGATTGGGTTCCGGTATGACAGTCGGTGCGTGTCCCATCAAAAAATGCCCTGGAGTTAAGGCGGCATAGTCGTTGACATCGTTGTTGAGCGGACAAAGAGGTCGAGAGTTTAATACGGCCTCAATCTGTATAGTGATAGTGGTCATCTCCTCATAGGTAAGTACTTTCTCCCCTAGGACTCGTTTAAGGTGAAATTTAACTGATTTCACAGCCGCTTCCCATTTTCCACCGAAATGAGGAGCAGATGGAGGGTTGAACCTCCACTCGGTACCGTCATTAGCCAGAAGGGAGGCGATGTCACCAAGTTCGTGAGAGGATTGTTGAAGTAGACGTTTCAACTCAGCGTTGGCTCCTATAAAATTTGTACCGCAGTCACTCCACAAGATGGAGCATATACCTCGTCTTCCGCTAAAGCGTTTGTAGGCAGCTATAAAAGCTTCTGTAGTGTAATCCGTAACTACTTCGATGTGTACGGCAGATGTTGCGAGACAGACGAATATAGCCAAGTAGCCCTTGTAGGACTTTGCTGCCCGCCCTCTCCACGTCTTCAACGTCACAGGTCCGGCATAGTCGAGGCCTGAATGGGAGAAGGGCCGCGCTGGGTTCACTCTTACGGAGGGAAGTTGGCCCATCATTTGTTTTGCTCGAATGCCGCGGTACCGAACACAACGTCCGCATCTTAATATGTGGGATCGTATTGGCGCCTTTCCTCCAATTATCCAGAAATTCTCACGCAGGAGGCTCAAAGTCACTTGGGTGCCTCCGTGAAGTGATCTTCTGTGAGTATCTTCAATGACGAGCGTGGTCAATGGTGACCTCCTAGGTAGAATAAGCGGGTGCTTGGCTTCCATATCAATCTGGGCAAAATGAAGACGGCCACCTACTCGAAGCAGACCGTCCCGGTCGATAAATGGAGTGAGTCGATTCAAGGAATTTGACTTCGGTAACTGCTCTCCTTTGACTAAGAGTCGTATCTCCTCATGGAACCATGTTCGTTGTACAATTCGCACCCATAAATCCCGGCTTTGCTGGATCTCAATTGGAGTTAATGGGTAATTAGAAGGAGAAGACTGAGGTATTTTACGCAAGCAGTTTACAAATCGGCGACACGTCGCAGTGACACGCAGTAATCTAGTAAGAGAGGAATACTTGCGTAATAGCTCCCAGTATGGAGGCAGACTTACTAAAGCAATCATAACATAACCAGGACGCTCCTCCATATCTATGTCTGATGTCGATCTGTATTCCGTGTAAGGCCAAGAAGCTTGCGATTCGGATAACCATTTTGGTCCCTTCCACCAAAGGTCAAGGTGGAACAGTTTATCCGCTTTTAGGCCTCGTGTTGCAAGATCAGCGGGGTTTTGTTTGCCCGGTACGAAACGCCATGATCCATTGGGCAAAAGCTCTTGTATGGCGGACACGCGATTCCTAACAAAATCCTTCCAGCGCGATGGGTTAGCAGTTATCCACTTAATCGTTGCCTCTGAATCTGACCAACAGAATACCAGTGCTTCGAACAACTCGAGAGCTTTTACCACTTTTGCTATTAATCGCGCGAGGAGGAGAGCTGCAGTAAGCTCAAGTCGCGGAATGGTGAGCCGCTTAAGAGGCGCAACTTTGGTCTTTGAGCACACCAGTTGTACTGAAAATGTATTGTCGCCATTCGGAATCCTTATGTACACAGCCGCCGCCATGGCTAGTTGAGATGCGTCCGAAAATCCATGAATTTCAATCCTCGAAGTATCGCAACGAAGAACACCGAGCCATCTCGGTATAGAGAGGGGTTCGAGCTGTAATAGTTGTTGTCGAAACGCAGTCCATCTCTCTTGTAAATTGACAGGAATCAGCTCGTCCCATCCAGTTTTCAACAGCCATAGCTCCTGCAATATGATTTTCGCTCCTATTATAATTGGCGAAATCAGCCCTAGAGGATCATACAACTTGGCTATGTCCGAGGCAATTGCTCTCTTAGTGAAGGTGATATTGCCTGGAACTGTGGAAGAAAAATGCAGAGTGTCAGAAAATGGCCGCCAAACGAGACCCAGAAGCTTGCAAAAGGTAGGATCGATTTCTATGTCGGTAGGTCCCCCTTCCGAGTTAGGGAGAAGATCAGGATAGTTGCTACTCCATTCATGCAAGGGAAATCCTCCTGCTTCGCAAAGCCCCTTCACTTGCTGTATAATATCCTTAGCTTCTAATGTCGTATCAGATCCCCCATAAATGTTGTCGACGAATCTGCCCTTCTTCATAGGAATGATTGTTTTAGGAAAACGATGACCTTCCTCTTTCACCAATTGCTCTAGAGCTCTCAACGCCAAGAAGGGTGCACATCGTAGTCCGTAAGTCACTGTGGTAAGGCAGTAGGCGAGAAGCTGTTGTTCCGATCCGATCCATAATATTCTTTGTAGGTTCCAATCGTCCTGGTGCACAGCTATCTGACGGAACATTTTAACTATATCCGTAGAGAATAGAATCTTATGGGTACGTATCCAAAGCAGAATATCGCATATGTCAATTTGAAGCTTGGCACCGGCGTGTAGAATATCGTTTAGCGAGAGGCCATTGCTGGTAGGGCTGGATCCGTTAAAAACCACCCTGAGTTTCGTGGTTCGATTATTCTCTCGTAGTACCCCATGATGGGGAAGATAATTCACCACAGAATTCTGAGCGGAGGAGACGTCAACCTCTTTCATATGACCCATCTTCAAATACTCCTCTAGAAAGTTTTCGTAAAGTTGTTGAAAAGTACTTTGATTTGAGAATCGTTGAAACAGGTTCTTAAGACAACCGAGAGCCTTTGCTTTAGAGTCCCCCAAAACTGACGGATTGATTTTTAGAGGGAGTCGAACCACATATCTGCCCGTTGCATCTCGTGAATAGGTTGTTAGAAAGTGTCGTTCGCACTCCTCTTCCTCCTCAGTTAACTCTGCTATAGTCGACTTAGGAATTTCTTCTTGTGTCCAGAATCTGGAAAGAAGATCTTGTAATTCTTGATCCGGTGAACAATGATGTGCATGCGCTGAAACAGGTGTCTCGGCTGCTGACATAGAGCCACAGAGGACCCATCCGAAGATGGTTTGCTGCGCCGTAGGCGAGGAAGAATCACCTGGTATCATGCCTTGTCGTATCACGACATGAAAATTGTCTGATCCTATTATGACCTGTATTGTTCCAGAGACGTAGTATTCCGGATCGGCTAACTGGAGTCCTGAAATATGAGGCCAGGTTGGAGCACTAACGCTGCACGATGGTAACTTCGCCGTAAGACGTGGCAATATGAAGGCTCGTATTTGACATTGTAACGCTGAGTCATGAATGGAGTGCAGTTGTATGAAAACACTCCCCTTTGTATGTCCGGAATAAGTGCCACCAATTCCGAGAAGCGGTATTGATGCGGCCGTTCTAGTGAGTTGGACTCGTTGCACTAGATCTTCCGTGATGAAAGATAACTCTGATCCCTGATCGATCAATAAACGCACCGGATGGAAATCCCCGTTACTCTTCCTTACCAAAGCTCTACTCGTCGCAAGTAAAGTAAGCTTTCTCGTACGATTTGCCTGTTCGGTTTGGTGTGCACATGTCTTTAATTGTCAGTCAGTAGTTACTGATGGATCTGACTTCTCCTCAGATTGATTGGCCGGTTTTGCCGGCGTACTAGTAGGTGTGTTTAAAATTTCTCGTTGATTCTCGTAAAGAGTCGTATGATGCTTTTTCCCGCATTTTAGGCATCGCGTCACGGAGGTGCACTTCTTAACTAGGTGAGGTGCGAGGCAATTGAAGCATCGTTTATGTCTGATGACAATCTCCTTACGCTGTTTAGCCGTCTTCGATTGATAACGTTCACATTTTGCTAGATAGTGCGATGATCCGCATAAAGGGCAAGCAGACGCTGCGGCATGCGCCGCGACCTTCGAATAAGGTTTTCCTGAAGTGGAAGCAGCCGACGTTCTTTGAGTCATATTTGGATTGAGATTCTCCATAGCCCGTGTTCGCCCAGTGAGAAATTCCTCAAATTGTTCGAGGGTTGGATAAGTAGTAGAGGATCCTTGCTTAACCTCCCACGCTTCTCTTGATTCAGGATCAAGCAACTTCACGACTTGGTAAAGCAATAACGGATCCCATTTATCTACCGCACATCCCAGTGAGCGAAGAGCCGCAGTCGTCTCCGATACAGTGGTCATAAAATTTCGAAGGCCTATTGCATTCTTCGTCTTGAGTGGCTTCAGACTCGTTATCTTGTCTAATTGCGCCTCGATCAAAAATCGTGTATTCTCATACCTCGATACCAACAAATTCCACGCAATTAAGAAGTTGTCGCCGGAGACATCCAGATTGCCTATCATTCGTGCGGCTTCATCTTTAACGCATGTTTTCAGGTAATGCATTTTTTCGACATCCGTCAGATGGAAGTTATTTTTTATCATAGAGGTAAAAGTGTCATGAAACATTCTCCAGGTTGGGTAGTCTCCGGAGAAAATCGGCAGCTGAATGCGTGGTAATGCA
Organism: Temnothorax longispinosus; assembly: GCF_030848805.1. Lineage (NCBI taxonomy): Eukaryota > Metazoa > Arthropoda > Insecta > Hymenoptera > Formicidae > Temnothorax > Temnothorax longispinosus. Next base: position 11,976,277 of record NC_092365.1, on the reverse strand, counting down.
CTGCGTGGCAGTTGCGACGTGGACGCCCCTTGTTGCGATGTGGACGCCCCTTGTTGCGGTGTGGAAGCCCCTTGTGGCGGTGGGGACGCTCCTTGATCTAAAAGCGACGATCTGGAATGTCGATCCGCTGTATCGAATTCTTCTAGCTGGGTGAATAACATGGCACGAGCATAAACATAGAAGGCTTGACAGCGTTCATATATGCGTTCTCTCAAGTAAGAATGATCTCTCAGATCCTCGCTGGCGGATAGGCATAGGTTTTCATGCTCTTCTTGAAATTTATTCCAATTCTGCTCAAGCATATCCAGGCGAGCACTGATCAGATGTCGATTCGTTCGATCAGCACTCATATTGTCTTGATCCGTCTCGTTCTGTATAAGTGCAAATCGACTCCGTTGCAGAGCGATCCGTCCTTCCATATTTTCCATCTTACAATGTAGAATTCAGCGTGAAAACAACTTTAAGCTCTGACGCGGTGAGATCCGGCTCGAAGGACCATAAAATGTTCAGGTTATAATAAGTTTTCACTCTGTTTCCGCGTCGCTTACCGTAACCTTCAAAAAAATTGGTCACAGTTAACTACTTTTAATTGAAACACATACATTGCACAATACATTTATTAAAAACACTGATATGCTTATACATTTAGGGGAATATTTTAGCAGATTGTTCGATATTCATAAACATGCAATATAATGCTTATTTGACAATGGCGATGATCGCGATTGCCTGCCGATTGCAATATGCGAGTGTTATATGGCGAACAGCCGCCCGCTATTAATGGTTAAAATACCGTACGCATCTGAGAGCCGGATTGGTGTTATCTCTCCTTACCGTACCTGTAGAGGTGTTGAGTGTAATGACGGGTGGAAGGATACCGCAAGTCGGGCACCTTCGCAAAGGCGGACAAGCGTGTTGACGACTTGTCGCCTTTTCTCTCTCTCTCTCTCTCTCTCTCTAGTAGCTGCCCACTATTGTACGCTAGGTACTTGGCAATGGCTCGGTGCCCCTTGTATTCCAGGTTGCTGCCCTTAGTCGTACGCACGGTACCGGCAATTCCCAAGTAATCTCTCAGTACACACGAGACGAGGACACGTTACGACTCGACTCGACCACGATGACAAAAAAGCGCGCCAGAACCCGTGTCGTTCGCTCCCTCGCAACGACTACTATTCTGCGGAGCTCTCTCAGTCGATAGATTACCGTCGCTCAATCCTCGACGTCGATAACAGCAACCATTTCCGTAACAGATACCGGTTTCCAAAAAGATCGGTAACGAAAAATTATACATCTGAACATATTAGCATCAAAAACTCAAAACCAATCTTTTCTTTGGTTTCTCTACCCCTATTTCATAAATAATTCATTTAAATGTGGTTGATTAGACCCAACTTTATACGCAATAAAAGGTTCATATACGAAATTTATGAAAACAAAGCTTCCTCTGTGAGGAACCGGTTTCCAGAAAATCGGTAACAAAAAACTATACACATCATGGCACTCCCCGGAAAATTCTACTCCTATTTCATACACTTTTGGTAAAAATTCGGTCCACTAACAAATGAGTAGTTCGCGGTCAGACAGACAGACAGACAGACAGAAGCCGAACTGGTTTCCAGTGGCAATTAAACCCATCCTCAAAAAATTAATAAAATTTTTGAACCGAAAAATTGGAATTTCTGAACCGGTTTTCAAAAAAATCGGTAACGAAAAATTATACATTTTATAGTACTTCCCGGAAAATTCTATTCCTGTTTGATCTATAAATCTAAGATTCGGTCAATTATTTCCCGAAAAATTGTAAAAATTTCTGATACCGGTTTCTAGAAAATCGGTAACAAAAAACTATACACTTTATGGCATTCCTCGGGAAATTCTACCCCTACTTCATACACAATTCTGTGAGATTTGGTCAATTATTTCCCGAAAAATTGGAAAAATTAGAAAAATCGGTTTCCAGAAAATCGGCAACAAAAAACTATACACTTTATGACACTCCTCGGGAAATTCTACCCCTATTTCATGTGCCCTTGATAAAAATTCGGTCCACTAACGAATGAGTAGTTCGCGGTCAGACAGACAGACAGACAGACGTCCGGTACTTATATATATAGATATATTTATATATCTATATATTCGTGAGTCGAAAGGCTCAAACAATGTGACACACTTACTAGGCGGCCGGTCCCTCGTGGGCCGGTCGTCGCACGAGTCCGGTTTGCCGTACGGCGCCTCTGCCCGACGTCGGGATCTCACCGCTTACGACGGCACGGCGTCTAACGGTCGAACATGAGTTTCGTGAGTTCGATGTCGAGACTCGGAATCGTCTGTAGACGACTTAGGTATCCCCGCTTTGCGCAGGCTCAAAATCTACTCCCCTCTCCCCAAACTCACTCATTAATTAGGAGCACCTTTGACATTCTTTCTCCTCAAACTCTAACCTACATCTCTTCAAATTCTTTTTAAAAAAATAAAAAATAATAGATAATATTATAGATGCAGATTAGCATATTGTCAAATATTTCAAAAATGTATATAATCTCTTATATTAAAGTTTTTAAATTTTATTTTTGCTCGCGCCTCGCGCGTTTTCACCCTCTGTTGACTCGCCATTATTAACTCTTTTTTATTTTCTTCCATTTTATTTTCTCTTTTCAAAATTATCCAAAAATTAGAAAAATTTTGGCACCGGTTTCAAGAAAATCAATTCTTAATGAAAAATTATCCGTTAATAAAAAATTAAACTTATCCTCTAAAAATTAAAAAAATTTTGACACTTGACTCCTATTTCATATATAATTCTTTAAGATTTGGTCAATTAATTCCCGAAAAATTGGAAAAATTTTGTAACCGGTTCCCAAAAAAATCGGTAACAAAAAATTATACACTTTATAGCAAACCCCAGGAAATTCTATCTCTATTTCATATGTAATTCTTTAAGATTTGGTCAATTAATTCCCGAAAAATTGAAAAAATTTCGTAACCGGTTTCCCAAAAAATCGGTAACAAAAAATTATACACTTTATAGCAAACCCCAGGAAATTCTACCCCTGTTTTATATACAATTCTTTGAAATTCGATCAATTAATTACCGAGAAATTTGAAAAATTTTGTAACCTGTTTCCACAAAAATCGGTAACAAAAAATTATCTATAAAAATTATCCATAAAAAAAAATTCAGCTTGATATCTCAAAATTTACGGAAATTGGAGCAGAAATCGGAAACTCCTTTATTATTAGCAATTTTTCTATAAACTCATTGTAGCCGTCCTCAAAAGATTAAAAAATTTTGAAACCGGTTTCCAAAAAATTGATTATGAAAAATTATACACATTTTTGCCATCCCCGAAAAATTAGAAAAATTTGGGCATTGTTTTTAAGAAAGTAACAAAAAATTATCTCTAAAAAAATTCAGCTAATATCTCAAAAGGACCCCGCACAATACCACGTGAAAAAGCCGTTCTACCGAATTGACTAAAACTTTGGGAATCGGTAGTTTATGTGATGCTGATCAAAAGTCTCTAGGCGAAAATGACCAGTTTTCAAGATACGAGAGGTCAAAAGTTGGGAATATGACCAACAGATCTAGCTTACATGAGTTATCTACGCACGCCGCATGCATCGACAGCACTCATTGAGACGGAACTTGTTGCTGTTGATCCTGGATAGCGCTAAGAACGGGTAGCGCAAGCCAAGAGCCATATACTCGATCTGGCCGTATCAGTAATTTGGCCATATTAGCTGCACGAATGTTGCGTAGCTATTGCTTATCTTGACAGTCTTCACACATCCTCTGAACAAGTCCCATCTCAATGCGGAACAAGTTCCGTTTCAATAAGTGCCGTCGATGCGTGCGGCGTGCGTAGATAACCCATGTAAGCTAGATCTGTTGGCCATATTCCCAACTTTTGACCTTTCGTATCTTGAAAACTGGCCATTTTCGGATTTCGCGCTTAGAGACTTTTGATCAGCATTACATAAACTACCGATTCCCAAAGTTTTAGCCAATTCGGTAGAACGGCTTTTCATGTGGTTTTGTGCGGGAAAATTAGAACAATCACGTACATTTTTTAAACAAAAATCGGAAACCCCTTTAGAAAAATTGGAAAAACTTTGTAACCGGTTTCAAGAAAATCAATTCATTAATGAAAAATTATCCATTAATAAAAAATTAAACTTATCCTCCAAAAATTAAAAAAATTTTGACACAACTCCTATTTCATATATAATTTTTTAAGATTTGGTTAATTAATTCCCGAAAAATTGGAAAAAATTTGTAACCGGTTCTCAAAAAAATCGGTAACAAAAAATTGTATATTTTATAGCAATCCCGGGGAAATTCTACCTTTATTTTATATGTAATTCTTTAAGATTTAATTATTTCCCGAGAAATTGGAAAAATTTTGTAACCGGTTTTCAAAAAGATCGGTAACGAAAAATAATACACTTTATAGCACTCCCCAGAAAATTCTACCTCTATTTCATATACAATTGTTTGAGATTCGGTCAATTAATTTCCGAAAAATTTGAAAATTTTCTGATACCGATTTCCCCAAAGATTGGTAATAAAAAATTATACATTTTATGGCAATCTCCGGGAAATTCTACCCCTACTTCATATAATTTTTTAAAATTTGGTCAATTAATTTCCAAAAAATTTGAAAAATTTTGTAACCGGTTTCCAAAAAAATCGGTAACAAAAAATTATACATTTTATAGCACTCCCCGGAAAATTCTACCTCTGTTTCATATATAATTCTTTTAAATTCGGTCGATTATTTTCTGAAAAATTAGAAAAATCGGTTTCCAGAAAATCGGTAACAAAAAACTATACACTTTATGGCACTCCCCGGGAAATTCTACCCCTACTTCATATATTTTTCGTAAAAATTCGGTTCACTAACGAATGAGTAGTTCGCGGTCAGACTGACAAACAGACAGACAGACGTCCGGTACTTATATATATATATAGATAACTAGCTGGTTACCCGGGCTTCGCCCGGGAGTCGTTTTTCTTAAAACGACTTCATTTATGTTTCAATATCCTTATTGTGAATAAACATAAGGAGTGTTCATGGATTAAACATGTTGTAACCAATCTTTTTCTACTCGGTCAATTATTTCCAGAAAAATTTGAAAAATTTTTGATACCGGTTTCCAAAAAAATCGAGAACGAAAAATTATATACTTTATATATACTTTATATATACTTTATATACTTTATATACTTTATATACGGGCACTCCCCGGGAAATTCTACTCCTGTTTTATATACAATTCTTTAAGATTCGGTCAATTATTTCCCGAAAAATTGGAAAAACTTCGGATACCGGTTTCAAAAAAAATCGGTAACAAAAAACTATACAGTTTATAGCACTCCCCGGGAAATTCTACCCCTGTTTTATATACAATTCTTTAAGATTCGGTCAATTATTTCCTGAAAATTGGAAAAATTTCGGATACCGGTTCCCAAAAAGATCGGTAATGAAAAACTATACGCTCTATAACACTCCCCGGAAAATTTTACCCCTATTTTATATTATTATGGTAAAAATTCAGTCGAATAGTTTAAAAGTGTATAAAGAACATACATACAGACATTCTATTTTATATATATAGATTATATATAATCTTTTTTTCCTGGAAAGTTATAATATATGGAATAAATCATTTCACTTTTGATTCTACAGCTTTTGAAAAAAATATACATCTTAATTTATCAATGCTTTATTATCGAAGTTAACAGTTCTTTTTTAATATATATTGACTATATATGGTTATATATGATTATATATATTTACATATATACATATTTATATATATGATCATTATATATAATTATATATAATTTTTTTTCCGGGTTTTCTTTAGGTACGGCGTATATACATATATGAGCGTATAAGATCGCTTCTTATATGAGCATATAAGACATTATAAGAGATATTTTTTCCCGGATTCATCGATTTTTTTAGACTTGTCGCAATGGAAAGCTTACGTTGACATTTTATTAGAAAAATGGCTTTAAATTTTTGAAAGCTGGTTTTGTTTCTGAAATATTTCTCAAAACTTTTTTATATAAGAATTCTGGATAAACTTGATAACGTCATAACGTTTATGCAATAACAGTCATGTGGCCATCACCTTTTCATGTACCTGAAGTCGCGATGCTACCGCATTGCTTGATAGTACATACTCGTATAATAACTTTATCATATTTGACATTAGCGTTAGTAAAGACCTTTGTGATAGGAGCTAGTTTCAACCAATCCAAATCAAAGGAACTGGCGTGGGATTTTAATAGCGTTGCTTGTGATCGTCGCAGTCCTAGCTCTTATTGTTACATCTGTAGCTTTGCTCACACCTCCCGATGATGGCCCTAGAATACGAGGAACACGATTACGCCTTTCTGAGGTAAGTAATGACGAATTCGTAATTAAGTCTTGAAAGAAATGTGACAATAAGATATTTTAATGCAAAATACAAAGCAATATATTTTTCTCTGAAAGGAAAGATTGGTAATTATTTACTTTAAGATCGACTTTGCCAATTTCGATGACCTTGACATATGTTGTCAAAGTCACTCTCCTGAATAACCTTCAGAAGGTTATAACCGTCGCTCGTTGATTATTAAAAAGTTATTAACAAAAAAAAGAAAGTTTAAGCGAATTGTTAGTATATTGAATAGTCTTTTTATTAAAGCAGAGAATAGTTGGTATATACACAATTTTATGTGTTAGAAAGCCCGTTTATTATTGTAATTGTACAATTGTGTAATATTATATTTAGTACTGAAAGACACACACACACACAGATGTGATCTATGTATGTGAAAACAGTGCATGTATGAGCGGAGAGGCAATATTAACAAATTATTATTAATTATTAACAGATCTATTTAATTTTCAGATATGGGATACATCTTTGCCATTATATTAAAAAAGTGTCAATTCGTTCAATTATAATTATAACACCGACGAAATAGGAATTCGGCTGAATATTCTATACCTATTCTGCTCTTTTCGCATTCCATAACGAGGAATATTTGTGCAAGTGCGAATATTTTCATGCGTTTTGTGTGTTGTGTGCACCAGTCACAGGATTGACAAAATTTATTTTATGATTTACCGTCAAATGTATATAATCTTTGCTGGACAAACATTTATACGATTTCTAACAATCTGACATAATTGTTGTTCCGGGTTTTATCCATTTTTTAATAACAAACAGCAGACCCATACAGCACAAAAAGTTGAAACAACGTTGCTGAGACGTTGCAATATGTTGAATGTTAAAGTATAAATATCTTTTTAACGTTGAATCTATGTTGAGTCTTCTACATTGATCCTTTATGTTGCTACAATATTGAAACAACATTGAACAAATTATTAATCTTTTGAAATTCAAAAAAGTGTGCAAATTAGAAACTTGCAACTTCATTATTACAGATTGCTACAATTGCTCCTATTTCATTTCGCTCCTCTTATGAGGAAGTTTGTATTTTATTTGATGAATAATTATTTTAGTATTTATTAGTTTGGCTTCCTCATAGAAGAAGCTACATGAGCGAAATAAAATAGGAGCAATGGTAGCGATCTATAATGATAAAGAAGCAATGTGCAAGTTTCTAATTTGCATACTTTTTTTAATTTTAAATTTAACCTTTTTATGAATTGAAAAAGGGTCAGCTTAGTAGCACAAGTGGGGTTTTACAATTGACGCAATGTCAAATCAATGTTGACTTTGAAAGTTCAGGCTACATGGTCCATATATGGACTTCGCATATGGACCTTTGCCTGTTGCCTGACAATGGCTGCGTTCAGCAGACACAACTATTGAGTGTCGTCTTATTAACACGCTACGCTGATTTGTTGGGTCTAAAAGTAAGAGTCAATCACGTTCGATTGCTACTGAGCAGTTTGTTCAGCTGAATGCGCCCATTGTGCAAGGGTCTTAACGCGCGCGCTCCCCGAACGAGCCTTAAAGCCCGTGTTATACTACGTATTGCGGACGCGGATCGGATTGGGATTGCGGATTGCGGATCGAGCAAGATTCCGATAACTCAGGTGCCTTAATTTGACGATGGTTTTTGGTAGTACTTTTAATGCTGAACAAAAAATTATATACGTCTTATAGGGTTAACTGCTCTGGTTTTCGAGATATACAGTGTTAAAGTTAAAAATAAATAATATGAATTTTTAAATAATACTTTAATTGTGTGTGTATAAACAGTACACACGTAAGTGAGGGAGGGGCTACCGCACTTCCCCCGAAACCAGAGGGGAAGTGGGGGTGAACCTCGGTTCGCGTGAAAAGTTGAAAACACGAACCGTAACAATGATAAACCTTGTTTCGCCCTATATTCAAGTCAAAAGAGAGAGGGTAGACCTCGAAATATCTTACGTTGTTTACGTTTTTGTCTCGAGTGGAAAAGGTATGCGTGTTCTTGTGTACATTCTTTACGTGAAGCATAACAGTATTTGTGCTTAGCATATAGATATATTCAATTTCGGGGGAGATGCGGTAGCCCCTCCCTCACTTACGTGTGTACTGTTTATACACACACAATTGAAGTATCCACTTTTAAAAAAGGCGTGTTAAGTCGATAGTCAAATTTATTGTTGCCTTTTTACCGCGATGCTGATTGGTTATCTCGATTGATTGCCGCGCCGTAGCTTGCTTCATCCCGTGAGGGACTGTCATCGCGCGGAGTGTGTTTTGACAGTTTGAACGTTAACGTATTGTCGTGTGAGTATAATAGTGTAACGTAGTAAAAATCAAATAGTAGTTAAAAGTTAAGTTATAATAAAAAGTATAAAATTTAATAAAAAGCTAAATAACGCGCGCGCAGCGCGCGTCTGTGAACGGTTGTTATCAAAAAATTTAAGATAAGTTTTAGATAAATTGTATATAATGTTTTTATTATAATTTTGGTAAATCTGAAGGAGAGCTCCCTCCTCACCGATTTCGCTGAATTTAGGCTTAATCGACGCGTTTTTGCACAAAACGAACGAATCTGGCAGAAAAAAGCCCCGCTCTGTCCCGCGAAGCGAGATATTAACTGTTAAAGTTGACGACTATCAGGTTATGAGACCTGTCATACCGACGCGATGTAGCGACTACGGACATGCTCCGCGACCACATGCGCGCATGTCCCGTGGTCACGTGATGTACTTGAGCGTTCAACCTCAATGACATATTGTCATATTGACATATTGACATATTATATATTGTTCTGTGCAATTCCAAAATATTTATAATGCCATATTCAGTAGAGCAATTGTATAGTAATCCGTGGCTACTGGTTCAGGATGTTGTTGGCGATGCAAAAACGTGGCCCAAATTTATCCGAAAAATGTTTTGGGATAAAAATCTAAAAGATCACAATAGAATGATCCTTGTCAATTTTTCGTATCTAAATGCAGTATCCGAAGATTTGTTGCACGAAATATTAACTTTTACGTTGAAAAATGCGTATACAGCGGAAAGGAAGCGCAATATTAAGGATAGATTTAGCTATTTAAATCACGAGGTAATTGTTTTAATTTCAATTGATATATATATCAAATAAGTATTAATTATGTTTTTTATAATTTGTAGGAATTCGGACATATTCGACGCAGCCGTGTATACAGTTATCACGTTTATTTTAAGGAAATGTTAGATCTCAACTTTAATCCAATTAATAAATAATAAAATTTAATTTATTGTTTTCAAGTTTGTGGTTTTGATTACAACAGAGAATATTTTGGAACACAAATTATTTCTGTTACAGATATTAAGCGTTGAAGTTAACGAAACAGAAATAAAATTGTTAAAGCAGAGAATTGTTGGTATATAAAAAGTTCATATTTACATGTACTTTTCATATACCAACTATTCTCTGCTTTAAAAAATTATTAAAGTACACATAAATATTTACTTTTCATGTACCAACTATTCTCTGCTTGAACAAATTATTTCTGTTACAAATATTAAGCGTTTAAGTTAACAAAACATAAATAATTTGTTAAAGCAGAGAATAGTTGGTATATGAAAAGTACACATAAATATTTACTTTTCATATATCAACTATTCTCTGCTTTAACAAATTATTTATGTTACAGATATTAAGTGTTGAAGTTAACGAAACAGAAATAAAATTGTTAAAGCAAAGAATAGTTGGTATATGAAAAGTTCATATTTACATGTACTTTTCATATACCAACTATTCTCTGCTTTAACAAATTATTTCTGTTACAGTTATTAAGCGTTTAAGTTAACAAAACATAAATAATTTGTTAAAGCAGAAAATAGTTGGTATGTGAAAAATACACATATGTACTTTTCACATATCAACTATTCTCTGCTTTAACAAATTATTTATGTTACAGATATTAAGCGTTGAGGTTAACGAAACACAGTAATATGATTATTAATGGATATATCGAGCCTTACGAGGAGATTTAATAAAAGAAATACAGTGTTCAAATAATAATTCTCTTTACTTATTTAATCGAGCATCATTTAATTGCTAAAGAAATACAGTGTTCAAAATGTGGTAACAAATTAATAATTGATACAAGTAAGCTCAGATTTCGATGCCGAAAAACATATTATGAAAAGAATTCCAGCAAAAAAAGATGTAAAAAACAATGTATGTTTCAAACAAGTGTAAAATGTGATACGTGGTTTAGCAAATATTTATTTTAAGTTGTAGCACTTGTAGAAGCCTCCTGCTCTGAGATACCGGTATCTGCTTCATCATGGATCTTCGGTGGATACAGTTCCGCAATGGTACAGAAAAAACTGCTCAAACGGTCTTCGTAATCATGAACGCGTTTGAAGAGATGTTCTGCTAAATATCCCACTAAGTGTGAAGTACGTGTTCCGTACCGTGGGATATTAGCTCTTACCTCTCTCCAAACGCGTTCTATGTGCTGGGTGTGGGCTCCTAAAAATTAAAAAAAACTGTCAATACATTTATGCAACATTTCTTTATTTTTTTTATCTTAAATATATTATAGTTAAACCCAAACATTTGTAAAACTATTTAAAGTTTATATTTACCGGTATCTGGGTCAACGAAATTCATGGAATGATTAACTGTCAGATGTTGGAAGCCTTCATTGTTTAAACAATTGTAAGACTTCCAACAATCTGACATTATCGTCGTCCCAGGTAGGATCCACTCTTTGATAATTTCCAGCAAAGTTTTTTCTGTACGATCAGGAACTGGCACAAGAAATATTTTTCTTGATTCGCGTTCGTATCCACCGAAGATCCATTTCCCTTCGATAATTCAGCCACGGTTGTATTTTCTTTTGCCGATTTTGGCCTCGTCAATTTCAACAATTTTACCAGGCCCTCCAAGTTTGGTCGAATTTTTTTTGGCCCAGTATATGCAAACCTATATTATTTTTAAATAAATTTACTAAATATACATTTAACATATTTATATTTAATGTATTAATTAAATGTATCAAATTATACTTACTTCTCGGCAAAAAGAAACCCAATCAATAACCGAATGATCGGAAAGTTGTAGCTCAGTGCACAAAAATTGATGTCGTGGAGGCCGTAACATAATAAAATATGCTGTTAGTCGGCATACTGTTTCCAAACTTAATTTTGCTTTGTAAAACCACGTATCACATTTTGCACTTGTTTGAAACATACATTGTTTTTTACATCTTTTTTTGCTGGAATTCTTTTCGTAATATGTTTTTCGGCATCGAAATCTGAGCTTACTTGTATCAATTATTAATTTATTACCACATTTTGGACACTGTATTTCTTTAGCAATTAAATGATGCTCGATTAAATAAGTAATTAAATTTTCTTTGTTATGAGTTACTGCGAGAAACTCGTGCAGTCGCATTGTGTTGACAGTTAGACTCGTAAGATTAAAACAAAAGAAAATTAACATTTGAAATAATTGAAATTGTGTTACTTACCAAGCAGACAGTTGTCACGTGACCTTCTTTTGCATGCGCGTGCGGCTACGGAGCATGCGCATGTGGCCGCAGGGCATATTCGTGGTCGCTACCAGTCGCTACATCGCGTCGGTATGACAGGTCTCATAACCTGATAGTCGTCAACTTTAACAGTTAATATCTCGCTTCGCGGGGCAGAGCGGGGCTTTTTTCTGCCAGATTCGTTCGTTTTGTGCAAAAACGCGTTGATTAAGCCTAAATTCAGCGAAATCGGTGAGGAGGGAGCTCTCCTTCAGATTTACCATAATTTTTAGTATTTTATTATTTTACATAAGATACTTTGTGTTATCTTCTTATTTCAGTTATATTAACAGTTTTCATAAATGTTGCTATAACAATATGTTTTGTGTACAAATGTTTTGTGCACACAACAGTAGTAAAATTACTACTACATAAGGTTATATAAAGATACGTATAAAGAGAGAAAAATATATGCATGGCCGGCAATTTTGAAACCCGATGACGTTTGAGAATATTGAAAAAAGACAGCATATATACGCACGTGTGCGCTCAGTGCAGACAGTGTGTGCAAATTGAAGTGTCAAAAAAGAGAAAGAAAGAGATGGAGACAGGGAGAAAAAGTGAGAAGTAAGCCTTAAACTAATAATTAAACTTATATTGTGCGTAACTCATTTACGATAAAGATGATAACGTGTTTGTTCATAATTTTTTTATTCTTTGTGATTAGATATTATTATACAAAGTTAAAAATGAAAAGGAAAAGAAGAAGACAGAGAAAGAAAGAAAGAAAGAGAGAGAGAGAAAGAAAGGCAGGTAAGCCTTAAAATAAAAATAATAATAATAATAAAAATAAGAAGTTAAACTTATATTGTGCGTAACTCGTCTACGATGGAGATGATGATATCGTGTTTATTCGTAATTTTTTTTCTCCGTGATTAGATGTGTTTGACAAAGTTAAAGATGACGAACAAGAGAGGGAAAAAGTAGAAAACAGACAGAAAGAAAAAAAGAGAGGGGGAGAGAGGGGGAGAGGAGAGAGAGAGAGAGAGAGAGAGAGAGAGAAGTTGAGAATTTACCTTTTTAATCAAAGAGATAATAGGCATATTAAAAACTTCGTATATAATAAGTTATATGTATAGTTTCTCTCTTTCATTTTTTGAAGCTTTCAATTAATTATTTATTAAATTTATTTTTTGAGACTTTAAATTAATTATTAAAAATGTATTTATATCTTTGCAAGACATAAAATCAATTTAAATAAAAAGATTTGTTTGTATAAAGTCATTTAAAAGTCATGTTGTTATACAACGTTACATTTTTCATGCATTGTATTCAAGCATTTAAACATTTAAATATTTTAGCATTTATTGCTACGTCAACAAATATTTCTCTTTTCCTTTTAAATGTATTCAAGATTATTTTTTAGATAAGTTTTATAAAACGTTTTTACTTTTTTTATAATTTTTATTATTCTTAATTTTTTAAGAATGATACTTTGTGTTATATTTTATTTTTAGTGAGAAGTATTTGTTTCCCACCTGTTAACATTGCTTATGACATGTTTTGTGTACAACATATACAAATGTTTTACGATACTGTATAAGGTTATATCTTATACATAGATGGATCTACGACATAATATAAGATTTAAAGTATTTGGATTAAAAAAAGAAAAAAGTAAAATAACGAAAGAAGGAAGAAAAAGAAAGTTTAAAAGAAAGAAGGAAAGAGGAAGAGAATAGGAGAGTGAATAAACATGGGCAAAAGATGAAAGAATTGACTGATCCGCTTACTGCTTAAATTATACTGTTTATGTTCTGTATTTTTCTGTGTGAGCCTTACTTGTGCCAAATTTTTATTGAAAATTATTTTATAAAGTAAATAAGTTTGTTTGTTATTGTATTTATGGACAAATTAGTATATGATTCTTTACGATATGTATATATATGTATTGTTAATTACTTTAATGTACTACATCATGGATATTATATTATTCATCTGCATTACAGTATTGATTGTCTTCGAAAAGAACAAGATATAATGGATGATTAAGTGTAAAAGGTAAAACTTGCAGTAGCGGTAGAAATTAATAAAAGAAGTAATTTTTAATATCTTAAAATATAAATATATTAAAGTTAGATGCATAGGTAATTAAATTTATAAATTTTACAATAGTTTTATAAAATGTATATGGTAATACTTATAATTGATTATAATTTTATGTACAATTGCAAATATTAAAAAAGAAGAATTAAAAATAGATACTACTAATTTTAAATTTTTGCAGAGTCAATATGACTTGCAGAGTCTATCCTTTTTTGATATTATTATAAATTACATATTAGCACGTTGAAGTTAAAGGATATTAAAATTTTCACATTTAGACTTTGCGTCGTAATATCTCCGCTCGTAGGACACGTAGCGGAATATTATAAGAGAAATCCCCCCCCCCCTAATTGGACCCCAAGCTATCGATCAAGCCTACTTAGAACTTGATCCGTTTACTCGTTATCGAGATCTCAACATCTCGGGTACTCGCAACCCGTCGCGTCGCGTAAAAGAGTCACGGTCGGTCTCGCTCCGCGTGTACTTGGCACGAGACACTACCGTGTCTCTTGATATAAAAACTAATTAGTATATTAGATTATATTAATTATAGTATAATATTATTCTCTCTCTCATATTTCACAGTACATATTTTATAGAAGAGAAAAAAGACAAGAAAAATGAATAAGAATGTTTTAAAAAGTAACAGAGCAAAAATTGAGATTTCATATTTCACGAGACAAATACCCCAGGCATTTCAAACTCCCGCGCAGAGTAAATACATTCTTAGAGAACGTATCTCGTACTATTGTCACGGAGATTCTCAAGTATCACAAGTTGTGTGCACGGTGGATGCCTAGGATGCTAAGTGCCTAGAATTTCAGATCTTAAATCATCCCTCATATAGCCCTGACCTTGCTCCCTCTGATTATCATGTGTTTGGATTGAAAAGAGTCGAAAAAGGCAGAGAGAAAAAAAGAGAAGACAGAGAGAAAAAGTGAGAGATAAAAAAAGAGAGGTAAGCCTTAAAATAATAATTAAACTTATATTATGCATAACTCGTTTACGATGAAGATGATAGCGTATTTGTTCGTAATTTTTTACTCTTTCTGATTAGATATTACAAAGTTAAAGATGATGAACAAGAGGAAAAAAAGGAGACAGAGAAAGAAAGAGATAAAGAGAGAAAAAGAGAAAGAGGGAGAGAGAGAAAGAGAGAGAGGGAGAAGGAAGAGACGAGTAAGCCTTAAAATAATAATTAAACTTATATTGTGCATAACTCGTTTACGATGAAGATGATGATAGCGTGTTTGTTCGTAATTTTTTACTCTTTCTGATTAGATATTACAAAGTTAAAGATGATGAACAAGAAGAAAAGAAGAAGACAGAGAAAGAGAGAGATAAAGAGAGAAAAAGAGAAAGAGGGGGAGAGAGAAAAAGAGAGAGGGAGAAGGAAGAGACGAGTAAGCCTTAAAATAATAATTAAACATATATTGTGCGTAACTCGTCGACGATGACACAGGTGATAGCGTGTGGGTTCGTAATTTTTTTTTGTTCTCCGTGATTAGATATGACAAAGATAAAGATACAAACAAAAGGAAAAAAAGAAGAGTCGAGAGAGACAAAGAAAAAGAAAAAAAAGAAAACAGAGAGAGAGAGAGAGAGAGAGAGAGAGAGAGAGAGAGAGAGAGAGAGAGAAAGAGAGAGGGGGGTAGAGAGAGAGAGGGAAAGAGAGGGGAAGAGAGAGAGGGTGAGAGAGAGAGAGAAAATGAAAGGGAGGTAAGCCTTAAAATAATAATTAAACTTATATTGTGTGCAACTTGTCTACGATGAAGATGATGATAGCGTGTTTGTTCGTGATTTTGTTATTCTTTGCGATTAGATATTACATATATAATTAAAGATAATGAACAAGAGGAAAAGAAAGAGACAGCGAAAGAAAGAGAAAAGGAGAGAAAAATAGAAAGAGAGGCAGGTAAGCCTTAAAATAATAATTAAACTTATATTGTGTGTATCTTGTCGACGATTAAGAGCCAGTTCCACAAACGTCGGTTAACTCTTAACCTCAGGTTAACTTATCCTTTGTTTCTTTCTAACGTCCCCCTTAGAAAGAGACGAAGAGTAAGTTAACCTAAGGTTAAGAGTTAACCGACGTTTGTGGAACTGGCCCTAAAGGGCCGGTATCACAATCTTCGATTAACGTGATCCTCCGATTAAACTCACTCTGCATCTCTTTCTAACTGTTCCCCTAGAAAGAGACGAAGAGTGAGTTTAATCGGAGGATTACGATAATCGGAGACTGTGATATCGGCCCTGAGTTGGTGATAACATGTTTCTTCGTAATGATTTTTCTCCGCGATTAGATGTGATGATAAAGTTAAAAGTGACGGACAAGAGGTAAAGCAGGAGACAGAAAAAGAGAGGGAAAGAAAGAGAGAGAGAAAGAGAGAGAGAGAGAGAAAAGGAGAGGAAGAGAGGTAAGCCTTAAAATAATAATTAAACGTATATTGTGCGTAATTCATCGACGATGAAGATGATGATAGCGTGTGTGTTCGTAATTTCTTCGTTCTCCATGATTGGATATGACAAAGTTAAAGATGACAACTAAAAGAAAAAGAAGAAAAGTCGAGAGAGACAGAGAAAAAGAAAAAGAAAGAAACAGAGAACGAGAGAGAGAGAGAGAGAGAGAGAGGCGGGGCCGGAGAGTTAAGAATTCACTTTCGTAATCAAAGAGATAAGAAGCATGTTAAAAATTTTGTATATAAAAATTGTACGTATTTTTTTTTAGGTTTTTAATTAAGGCTATAATGAAAAGTAAGACCATTATACGAGCATTAATAGATGTTACGGAAAATTCATATCTAATTTTTTTATGTTTTTAATTAATTATTCAAAGTGTATTTATATCGTTGAAAAAAACATGAAATTAATTAAAATAATTTTTCTGTACAAAGTCATTTGAAAGTCATGTTGTTATGTATATACCGTTAAATTTTTCTTAATGTGTTATTATTAAAGAGCAATAGCGTTGCAAATGTTGTTTTGTGTAATAATATAGAAAAAAAGCTAAATGGCGCGCGCGTAGCGCGCGCTTGTAATGTTCTAGTTATTTAAAAATTCATATTATTTATTTTTAACTTTAACATTGTATATCTCGAAAACCAGAGCAGTTAGCCCTATAAGACCTATATAATTTTTTGTTTAGCATTAAAAGTACTACCAGAAACCATCATCAAATTAAGGCGCCAGAGTTATCGGAATCTAACCGCGGATCGTAATTCAGCCAATCTTAGACGAGCAGCTCATCCGTGATTGGCTGAATTCTGATTCGCGATCCGCAATCTCAATCCAATCCGCGTCCGTAATACGTAGTGTGACTCAAAACGGACTCAAGACTCCCGTACAAAAATTGTCGTAGCAATAAGATAAGACGTATCGTAAGAGCCTCCGCATAAGCTCTCGCGTGGTAACGTAACGTAGATCAACGCACAAGAAACGTATAACGCCGTAACGGCCGTAACCAATACGTTTCTTGTGCGTTGGCTCACGTTATGCTACGCTACGTGACCATACGAGAGTCTTGTGCGGTGGCTCTAAGAATTAACCAATTAAGGTCAATCCAGACAAACTTGCATAGGTGCATAAAGAAATGAATTGGCCTATTTCTTTGTGCACATGTATATGGACCAATCAATTTTCTTATGCTTATGTTTATGCGCTATGCAAGTTTGTCTAAATAGACCTTTAAGCTCTGGGCACATAAAAAAACTTTTTTATAAAAGCAGGTTTGAGTAAGGTAATATGTGAAGCATATTTTTGGCCATATATTGAAATTATTGCGGAGCTTGTCTCTAGCTATTTCTAATCTAGAAAACTAGTAAAAAAAACCGAAGATAGAACATCGATAAATAATCTCTAGATATCGTGACAGAATCACCTGCAAAACCCTATCTCAATCGGAAGGATGGTTTATTCGGAAGTACAGCCCTCTGAACTAATGCAGCCAGTTCAGCAATAGAAAAAGGACCTCATGTGTGCAAACGTGCATTCGTCTCCTAATTTTTTATTTGTGCACAATAGAGCTTGTAGGCAATCGATCTGTAGGCAATAATATTATGTGTGCAATGTTGCTTGTGTGCAATAGTATCTTGTGTGCAAACGTCCATTCGTCTCTTAATTTTTTAATTGTGCGCAATAGTGCTTGTAGGCAATCGATCTGTAGGCAATAATATCATGTGTGCAATGCGGCTTGTGTGCAAACGTCTATTCGTTTCTTAATTTTTTAATTGTGCGCAATAAAGCTTGTAGGCAATCAACTTGTAGGCAATAATTTATGTGCGCAAACGAATTGGCGGCAAATGAGATGTTGGCAAACGACACAGTAGGTAATCGTTTTGTAGGCAATCGGAACCCTCTCGCTACTACCACTTGGGTTGGAATAGAAAGTTATTTTCTGAGGTAATACAAATGGGGAAGGTCCCAATTGCCTACAAATCGATTGCCTACAGTGTCGTTTGCCAACATCTCATTTGCCGACAATTCGTTTGCGCACAAAAATTATTGCCTACAAGTCGATTGCCTACAAGCACTATTGCGCACAATTAAAAAATTAAGAGACGAATGGACGTTTGCACACAAGATACTATTGCACACAAGCCGCATTGCACACATAATATTATTGCCTACAGATCGATTGCCTACAAGCACTATTGCGCACAATTAAAAAATTAAGAGACGAATGGACGTTTGCACACAAGATACTATTGCACACAAGCCACATTGCACACATGATATTACTGCCTACAGATCGATTGCCTACAAGCTCTATTGCGCACAATTAAAAAATTAAGAGGAGAATAGACATTTGCACACAAGCAACATTGCACACATAATATTATTGCCTACAGATCGATTGCCTACAAGCTCTATTGCGCACAAATAAAAAATTAGGCGACAAATGCACACACGACATTATTGCGCACAAGCAACATTGCACACATAAGGTCCGTTTTCTATTGCTGAACCGGCTACACTAGTTCAGAGAGCTGTACTTCTGAATGAACCGCCCTTCCGATTGAGACAGGGTTTTGCAGGTGATTTTGTCACGATATCTAGAAATTATTTATCGATGTCCTATTTTCGGGTTTTTTAAATTGTTTTTTAGATTTTAGCCTGACAATCGTAAACAAAGTGTGCGGCGCTCTACCTCAGGTACGAGGTATTTGTGCAAGCAATCCAGCCGGAAAACATGCTCCATGTGCCGCTGGCTTTATAGCATTTTCGACTGGGTCGGGTTTCAAGACAACTCGAGTTGAGTTATGACGTCACAAGCTCTACTTCTAGGTTCTAATTAGACGATTTCAGCATGTGACGTAATAACCCAACTCTGGTTATTTTATCTGGTACTTACGACGAGCGTTAAGCAGGGCACACTCACTTTTCGTAGAACGTAACAGTAAGGTTTCGACCAATCGCGTTGCTCGATTCGGCCGTCTGTAACCGTAGAAGTAAGAATTGGCAACGCAATTCGTCAAAACTTTACTGTTACTGTTACGAAAAGTGTGTGTGCCTTGCTTTAGAGCAGCCACCGCACAAGACTCTCGTATGGTCACGTAGCGTAACGTAACGTGAGTCAACGCACAAGAAACGTATTGGTTAGAGCCTCCGCACAAGCTCTCGTATGGTAACGTAACGTAGATAAACGCACAAAAAACGTATAACGCCATAACGGCCGTAACCAATACGTTTCTTGTGCGTTGTTACGTTACGCTACGTGACTATACGAGAGTCTTGTGCGGTGGCTCTTTACAATCGCTTACGGTGAACATTACGATAGATGTAGTTATAGAAAGCTTTGTGATGGTGAAAAAAATTTTTTTTGAGATTTTGATGGAAATAGGTTTAAAATTAACAAAATATTCGCTCGACAAAGTAACAGCTAAATAATTTACAAACGGCCAATTTCGAGCTATTACCAGATGTTAGAAAAATATTTAATACATTCAATAATAGTATACAGACTTGTTTACGTTTTGTGCCTTACTTGGCCTTCTTCAGAACAATAAAAAAAAATTATAAAGAAAAACGCATTATAATATATCGCATTATTCTACGAACAAAACGAATCAATTCGATCCAACGCCACAATTTTCATTAATACGGTCTCACCCAAGTAATTGGACAGTCATATTGAAGTCAGAAGTATAAAGTCAATTATTCGTCAATCTACACGCAGAATCGGTCGTTTCCTTCGCTGCATGACACTTATTATGCGCCCATGAAACCCGTATAGATGTAAGATCCTTTGTCGCCAGACCATCTTAGTGACAACTATATTAGAGTTAAAACTTACATAAGAACCAAAACGAAAATTCGATTAAAACGAGTTTAGCCTTATATAAACGGACTCACATAAGCGGTCGATGAAACAAAGAACTAGGGTGAATTCCTTCCATCGTTTCACAAAGCGTGTGTTCGTCGCGGACGACGACAAAGGACGACTGAGACAATACCCGCATCGCAAGGGCACAGTAAATGATCATTGTTTATTAACAGAACATTTAAGACAACCGATTCAAAATATCAAAATAGGCATTGTTTAGTAGTTCCGTGTCCTTATTTAAATTTATACCATTAGTTTGCTCTTTTATATGTATCATTTCTGCGGTTAATCTCTTTTTGTATGTATGAGTAGTTTATTGCCTTTCCCCGTAGGGCTTACAAGGCGTTTTTGTGAGGAACGTACCCAAACCTTAATCTTTTTTTGTAATTATGCTCAATTTCTAGGATGCGTGCATTTTCCCAGTCAAATGAATGATTGTATTTTGTGGTATGCTCTGAGACAACTGAATGTTTGGACTTGTCTAATCTTATATTGCTTTTATGTTCCTTTAATCTTGGTTTGTAATTGCCTCTTCGTCTGACCGACGTAAGAGGCATCACAATTTTTACAACGGATTTTGTAAATTACGTTATTATTGGAAAAATGGGCGTTCTTATCTTTATGGTCCTTAATGATGCTACTAAGATTGTTAAGAGTGCGGTATCCCACAGAATTTTCAGATTTATCGACTGCTGAGGCGATGATTTCGGAAGTATGTTTTAAATACGGCATAACAATAAAACTTTTTATTTGCTGTGCACATTCGGAATCATTACCCGTATTATTCTTTGTGGACTGAAGTTTCCTCAGTCTTTTATTAATATGCAAGAATATTAGATCGATGGGATATCCGTTTCCAAGCAATACATTGATGACAAAATTTAAATTTTTATTATAAAAGCTGGGATGTGATAACATGATTGCTCTGTCCACTAGGTTATAGATTGTTTCTATTTTGTGTTGAATAGGATGATTAGAAAAGAAGGACAATAGCCTACCAGAAAAAGTTTCTTTGTGGAACTAATCTGTTATAATCGTGTCTTCCCTTACAATCAACATCAAATCCAGAAAGTTAAGACAACCATTATTTTCGTACTTTATTGTAAAATTAAGTCTATCATGATAACTATTAAAGTGATCCAGAACATCCTGAACGTTATCCTTAGGGATCTTCATAACAATGTCGTCCACATAGCGCTTGTAAAACGATAGATGGAAGTCCAATGCGCCCAAAACCCTTTTCTCCAAATCCTCCATAACAATGTCGGCCACTGTCGGTAAATGTCTGCTTATAGGTGACACCGTTAAACGTGAAAAAAATGGAAGCCAATACAAATTTGACTGCAGTAATAAATTCAGTACGAGATAAACTTGTTTTTGTTTTTATAAACTTCCATCTCTTTTTTAAACCCTCCACGATCAATTCAGATGGAATATTCGTAAACAGTGATACCGCGTCCAATGAGATCAGAATCTCCGACTTCTGCATTTTTATTTTCGATAGGTCAGTACACAATTCAAAACTGTTGTTGACGTGGCTCTTTGGTTTTGGTAAACTATCAACTAAAATTTTTTGCAGAAAAGCTGCAAGATTATACAGTGCCGTGTTGACAGATGAGACTATTATTCTAAAAGGAACGTTCTTTTTGTGAATCTTTGGAAGACCATAAGCTTTTGGAAGTGTAGAATAGCTGGAATGTAGGAAAAAATATTGTTTCTTAGAAATATATTTCTTCTGTAGCCACTTTTTAATCAAAGCATTTAGTTCCCTTTCCATTTTGGCGGATGGATTTCTTTTGACAACTTCATAGGTATCTTTGTCACTTAGTAACCCAGCAAACGCAAAAGGATTAAAAGATATTAAAATTTTTTAATACCTTTGAATCTCTTTTTTGGCGGAATTAGATGAAATTAGATGGGATTCGAAATGAGATGGTCCAATCCCATGGAATCCAAAAAAGAAATTTTAAATTCCATCCAATCCTATGGAATCCGTAAAGGTTATGGAATTGCATGGCATTAGATGGTTTAGGAAACGTCTCGCGCCTCCGTTGGGCGACCAAGCGCCGTTGTTCGTCGGTGAGCTTTTGTGTATGCCTATAAGGGCATTACACGCACTACTGCCGACGGGCAATTAGCCCGAAAATGAGATTTGTAAAATCTGTCAGGCACCGTAGGGGGTCCCTTTACATAGCGGTCGAGACGAAACTTTCAACTCGAAAAGATGCCCCGGCGATGCGACGCCTAGCGGCGTCGACGCGAATTGCCGGTAATGCAAATACCGCGCGGGCGTGTACTATTGTTGGCGCGTACCGCCACAGAGTTCAACACGGACACTTTTCAATCCCTATCCTGGCATTCAATGGTATTCATTTTATTGTCAGAATAAACGGAATTCAATGGAATTCAATACGGAAATTTTTAATTCCTAGTTTGGCGTTCAATGGTATTCATTTCGTTAACAGAATCAATGGTATTCAATGGAATTCATCACAAAACTTTCCAATCCCTAACCTGGCATTCAGTGGTATAATATTTTTGTGTCGGAATTGGATGGGATTTAAAAAAGACAAATTCTTTCCAAAATAAGGAATTCCATGATATTGAAACT